>NC_141875.1:266508570-266660085 GCF_056163025.1 Triticum urartu
GCCTCCAGTGGCCAGTTGTGCTGCCGTTGAGGCCTCATCGCCCCTACTACTCCCACAGCTAGCCAGGCCCTGCGGCGACAGCAGCCTCACACCGCAGCCGAACCAGTGAACCCTCGTACACCTCTCCGCGTGGGCATCCACTGTTGTGTCTTCCCCGGCTCCGCGTCGTCCCCTTCCTAGGCCTCGCCGTCGTCCACCTCCTTGGTGCTCTCGGCGCGGTGTGGTCAACGTGGTCAACGTGGTCAACGACATTCCATCGGAAGAGTACTGTATGTGGAGAGGCTGACAGCTGGGTCCACGGCCATAGCCCAGTTTTTTGTGATTTGCTAAGTAAGTCGCTTTGTCAGGCCTGTTGGGCTGCAAATCTTTCAAGACGAGGAGAGCTTTCATTCAGCTGGCCAAGAAAATCGCCCATCAGTAATGAGAAATGGGTTGTACATTTTTAAAACACATCAAACCGGCAATTAGTTTTAAATATCTTTTTTTTCATTTCGAGATTTTAAATTACATTAATTTTTATGCGTGGAGAATTTGTTGGATTTTATATTGATATACATTTATTTTTAAAACCAGTTTGAATGTGAGTCGAAATTTCGGGATTAAAAACTGTTCGGACCGCACCGAACTATGCAAAATTTCGTATAATATTTTAACGTGGCCACAATATGGGCTGTAATGCTAACAAAAAGAACATGGGCTCCAAAAAAACCTTAATAATTAGCAAATGGGCTGTAAATTATTAGAAATAATGGCAGATGGGTTGTATGTTGTTTTCCACAGATTTGAGGCTTTCCTAAAAAAAGGTTGACGCACAAGCAATGACTGTTGGATGGCCATCCAACGGCCGTCGTGCTTCTTCAATCTCTGCTCTTCCTGCTCCAGCCGCTCAAACAAGCGCCGGCGGGACTGCCTACTCCCTCCTCCCCACGGCCGGCTCTGCTGCCGCGCAGGCCTCACCGCCCCACCGTACTCCCATCGCTGGCCTAGCCATCCCTCTACTCACCCACACCTGTTGTTATTCTCCGGCAATGACAGACGAACCAGTAAACCCTCGTACAGTCGTACTCCCCTCCGCATGGGAAACAACTACCGAGTCTTCCCTGCCTCCGTGTCGTTCCCTTCCTAGGCCTCGCCGTCGTCCACCGCCCTAGTGCTCTCGGCGCGGCCTGGTCAACGTGGTCAATGACCGACATGCATCTAAAGTGGACTGTACGTGGAGAGGCTGACAGCTGGGTCCACGGCCGCACGTAAGGAAATGCCTCCTTATTACGCACAAAATAATGATTCCTCCACCTGACATCAGGGACCCACCGAAAGGGCCTCTGTATTTCGTGAAAAAAACGTTACCGCCGCTGATAGCTCGGACCCACCAGCTATATCTTCGCACGCAAGGAAGTGCCTCCTTATTACGCACAAAAAATGAATACTCCCCCTGTTAGTTGGGACCCAGTATAGTGGCAGGCTGACTTGTGGGCCTACTAAGTTGACGGGGACGAAGGGCTTTGTCAACTTAGTCAATATGCACGATTCTAGCTCCAGTGACCGTACGGTGTCCATCCAACGGCCATAGTGCTTCTTCAACCTCTGGTCTTCTTGCTCCAGCCGCCCAAACCAGCGCCGGTCGTGCCTCGTGGTCCTACCTCCCGTGGTCGGCTGTGATGCGGAGGAGGCCTCACCGCCCCTACTACTCCCACCGCTGGCCAAGCCATCCCTCTAATCACCAACACCCCCTATTATTCTGCGGCGACGGCAGCCTCACACCGCAGCGAACCAGTGAACCCTCGTACTCCTCTATGCATAGGCATCCACTGCCGCATCTTCCCCGGCTCCGCGTCGTCCACTTCCTAGGCCTCGCCGTTGTCCACCACCCTAGTGCTCTCGGCGCGGCGTGGTCAACGTGGTCAAGGAACGACTTCCATCGGACATGGATTGTACTTGGAGAGGCTGACAGCTGGGTCCACGGCCGCAGCAAGGAAGTGCCTCCTTATTACGTGCAAAATAATTATTCCTCCACCTGACAGCGGGGACCCACCGGATAGGCCACCATATTTTGTGAAAAAAACGTTTCCCCCCGGACTGCTGGGACCCACCAGCTACATATTCGCATGCAAGGAAGTGCCTGACAGTCGGGACCCACCTGGTCGAAGCGTACATAGCATTGTCATTCTGGTCGCGAACACCTAATATCACTTTGCGGCCTCGCGCAAGGTATTCCCACGGGTGTCGCCTTACCATGGCCCGGGACCGTTTGCACCTTTTGGCTCACGTATATGATAGTGTCGCTAGCATCCATATGACAGAGAACCCGGGCCGACATGGCTAGTCGTGAACCCAAAGCGGCACCAACCTATGGGGACAGGCATACATGAATCACATCGAGCATGTCGGTCAGCAGCGTGTGAATCCGGGCTGTAGCACTGGGCTAACAGGACTCCGGGAACCTGGGCTGTAGGAGGCTAGGCAGGACTCCGGATGTCACCGCGTGACATTTCCCCGAATGGACAGACACAGGAACGAAGTGAAACACATGCCGGCCAGTCAAGTGTCCTGAGCAGTAGTGCTGGGCTAGCAGGACTCCGGTGAACCGGGCTGTAGCGGACTACTATGGCTCATGGAAGCACTAGACTACATTTCCCCATAAGAGAGGCTGCCAAGGATAAACAACTAGATTGTCGGATCCCACACATACCAAGCATTTCAATCATACACACAATATGCTCGATATGTGTAAATACAACATGGCATCACAACATAACTCTACGACTCAAGTATTTATTCATTAGGCTCCGAGGAGCGAGATATTACAAACATGGGTCTCATCATCCAACAATCATAGCATACAAATCAAAGCACATGCGGAAGCTTAACATGTCTGAGTACAGACATCTACAAATGAAAAAGGCTAAGAAGCCTGACTATCTACCAAATCCTGCCGAGGGCGCAAGATCGTAGCTGAGGTATCAAGCTAAACGTCGAAGTCCACACGGAACTACTAGCGAGACTGACGTCTCTCTGCAAAACATAAAATAGGCAAACGTGAGTACAAATGTACCCAGCAAGACTTACATCAGAACTAACTAAATATGCATCGTTATCAACAAAGGGGGTGGTGGAGTTTAACTACAGCAAGCCAGCTTTGACTCAGTGGCTAACCTGAACTACGACTGCAAGCAAATCTTTTGAGGTGGCGCACACGAGTCCACATATTCACCATATCAATACACCACTATGGATCCACTCCCGTCTCCCTACGAGAACGCCATCCATAGCACTCACGCTTATCTTGCGCATTTTAGAGTATCCACTTTTACTTGTCTATGAACTATTATAGGCAACCCAGAAGTCCTTTTCCGCGGACACGGCTATTCGAATAGATCATTTATAACCCTGCAGGGGTGTACTCCTTCACACACGCTCTCGCCACTTACCACCATGTACACGTCGTGTATCTCGGCAACCTTCAAGCGGAAGCCTGGCGAGGGAGTCGGCCACGACCTGACTAACCACACAAGTCTCTAGTCCAGGTTTATCGCCTATTCGGGTTCCATCCGCGAGGAGATCCGGTGGGAGTTTCGCTCACAGCCCCAAATGATGTGTGCAGGGTTCCCGAGACACCAAACGGGCGCCCGGTACACTGTGCCACGGTGTATCTACCGCATCATAGCCCACCCCTAGGGTCAGCGCTACGCACGGCCGCCAACACATATCCTACAAACACCAGAAACTAGTTGCAACTCCTAGACGGAGGGCATGGGCAGTTAATAAGTCGAGAGGGTCCATTGGTTTCGGGCCCAATGCGTGGTAGTAGCTGTTCATGGATCACAAACACAGAACTCAGTTCCTAACAACGGTTTCAATGAGACAACCCACCATGTACTCCTACATGGCCTCTCACCGCTACCTTTACCAAATCGTGTTCACACACTTAGCTCACACACAGTAGGACATGTTCATCACTATTCCAATTCATCCCCGATGAGTCAGACCTGACTCAACTCTAGGCAGTAGCTGGCATGACAAACAAGCATGAATGAGTAGGCACATCAGGGCTCAAACAACTCCTACTCATGCTAGTGGGTTTCACCTATTTACTATGGCAATGACAGGTCATGCAGAGGATAAGGGTTTCAACTACCGCAGCAAGTAACAGTTGAATCGTTGTTGTCCTAATGCAGTAAAAGAGAGCAGGAGCGAGAGAGTGGGATTGTATCAGAATGAACAAGGGGTTTTTGCTTGCCTGGCACTTCTGAAGATACTTTAGCTCTTTATCAGTGTCATCGAACTCATCGTCGGAACCATGTCTATCGAGAGGGGACAACACCGGCAAATGAGAGGGAATACAATCAATGCAATGCAACAAACATGATGTATGATCATGGCATGGTAAGGTACTGAATTCACCTAATACAACAGTTGGTCATATTAATTGAAGTGGAATTCAAACATAGCAAATTTCAACTCCAAAACTACATACCATATATTCCATAAACATGAATTGTCCTAGTTGGTGATGTTAACTTGCTCAAACAAGCATGAACATGGCATAAACAGATTCTTCATATTTTTTATGATAATTTTTCATATATAAATTATTTCATTTGGAGTTACGGTTTAATTTCTATGATTTTTAGAAGTTTTGGCTATTTTCTGGAATTTCCTGTAAAAGAAAAAATCCAGTAAATGCTTTATTGCATAAGCAGAGCGTCAGCGTGACGTCAGCAGTCAACTGGGACGGTCCAGGTCAAACCTGACCAGTGGGTCCCGTGTGTCAGTGTCATAGTCTAACTAATTTTTAGTTAGTCCTAATCCTAACTTAATTAGCAGGCGGGCCCCATCTGTCATAGACTAGGGGGGTCAAACTGGGCCCACCCGGGTCAACTCAGTCAGCGGGGGTCAAACCCCTGGTCAGCAGGGTCAATCCCGTCGGCGTTGAGTAGCCGGCGAGGCCAAGACGGCGGAGAGCGTCGGAAACGCTTCTCCGGCCACGGTTCGATGCGCGGGTGGGTGCTACGGGTAGCTGGCGGTGTGGCGCATCCAATGGTGGCGTTGGTTGGTGCTGGGGTGGCCGGGAACGACGACGGCGTCGAGCCGGGCGGCGGCCGGAGCTCGGCCATTGGTGGTTTTGCTGCTGCAGCGAGCTAGCGGGGAAACAAACGCACTAGCGAGGCGCTACGAGGTGCTGTGAGTGCGTTAAGCACCCACGCCTGACCAAATGGTCACCGGAGTGACGCCAGCGTCGAGCTCGCGTGGCGGCGTGCTACGGTGAGCAAGGAGGCAGCATCTACCGCGAGCAAACGAAGCAGAGAAGAGGGGGGGTTCGGTAGAGGAGCTCACGACAGTTGCAGAACGCGTCTCAGCGGGCTCGGGGGAGGTCGGACGACGTCGGGGCGTTGCCGGCGATCTCGGAGGTCAGGAGTTGAAGATGACGGTGGTGACGGCGTTGTTGGCCTCCTGCGGTCGTGTGCTTTGTCGTGCGGCTCCATGGCATCGAGGCGGAGCTAGGGGACCAAACGGCGAGGTGAGGCGTGCCCGGTGGCTGCGGTGGTGCTCGGTAGCGCGCTGCGTTGCGCTCGGGTGTGAGGTGGAGAGGGACCAGAGGAGGGGGGAGCAGGGGGTACAGTGAGAGAGATCTGGGGGGTGTCGTGGCGTTTCCCAGAGGCGTCCAGGCATCGAGGGGGAGCAGCAAGCAGGAGGTGGCCGGGGCGCGTGGCCGCGCACACGGGGCACATGCCTGGCGTCCTTTTGTCGCGAGGAAGACGACAGGGGGGAGGCCAGTGGGCTGGGCTGGCCAGCTGGGCCAGCCAGGTGGGCTTTGGTGGGTGCCAGGTAAGAGGCCCAGGTGCTGTTCTCTCTCTCTCTGCTGATTCTGCTTTTCTATTTCTTTTATTCTGTTTTGGTTTAGTAAAATACTAAACCATTTAATAAAATCTTGGAAATAATTAGGGGTGCTGTCTGAATTATTCTAATGACCCATAACAACTTCCAGCATTTTTGGAGCACTTAAAATATATATAGCATTTAAATAGCTCCAAATCAAATATGTTTGAATTAATTCAAAGCCCAAAGATGTCCTGCAAAAATGTAAACCATTTTTTGGTAGATGCTTCCACCTCAATCCGGAAATGTTGAACATTTTTAGATGGCATTTTGAGTTCAATGAAAAAGATTTTATTTTGACCCTAGTTGAATTCATTTGGTGCTAGGGTTTAAGCATCCCCATTTCAAGATTAATTGAAAATGAAAATGATGCATGGATGCAATGCCACTAATTACAAAAATATTTCTAGGGTTGTGACATCGGAACAGAGAAACAGCGTCGTCGTCATGTTCATGGGGAGGCAACGGAATGCGTCGTGTTCATGGGGAGGCAACGGAATGCGTCGTGTTCATGGGGAGGCAACAGAATGTGTCGTGTTCATGGGGAGGCAACGAAATGCGTCATGTTCATCAGGAGGCAACGGAACGCATGGGAGCCAACCGGCTGGGGCGGAACGGAATGCGTGGTCGTGTTCATCGGGAGGGCTTGGACGGAACAGGCGATGGAAACGAGGCCTGGCGTACCGCAAAACGAAGGAAACGGCCTTGCGTTCGACCGGCCACGTTCGAAACGGAATCTTGTTCGTCGGGAGGGGTCTGGCGTACCACAAAACAGAGGAAATGGACCTCCTACGGTCGAAACGGGGGTCCTGTTGATCAGGAGGGGTGTGGCGTACCGCAAAACGGCGGAAACGGACTTGTGTTGGAGCGCTACGGTCAAAATGGGGGTCCTGTTGATCGGGAGGGGTGTGGCGTACCGCAAAACGGGACTCCACGGGATACTGTTCATCTCTACCGTCGACCTCCTCCAGCCTCCATGGGCTACCGTCGACGTCCTCCAGCCTCCACGGGCTCCTGTTTATCCAGCCTCCACCGCGCGCTACTCCACTGGCAACTGTTCAACCACCCCTCCACGGGCACCCCTCCACCATCTACTGTTCATCCAGCCCTCCACACCACGGGGTCCTCTTCAACCACCCCTCCACGGGCACCCCTCCACCGTCTACTGTTCATCCAGCCCTCCACCACACCACGGGGTCCTGTTCATCTAGAGGCAACGCCACCGCTCACTATTCATCCAACCCCCCACCCCCCGCAACGCTCACTGTTCATCCCAGAGGCAGCATCGATCGACTTCAGTTAGCAGCAGTAGCGAAGGAATCGCTCGATCGGGTTCACTTAACAGCCATCGATTGATCGCTCGGGTTCAGTAACGTGTAGCCTGTAGTGCAATCGCTCGGGTTCAGTTAGAGCCCAACGCCTCGTTGGGGTTCAGTTAGAGCCAACGCATCGCACACACGCGCGTATGTGTTACGAGAGAAACGGGCATCGCTCGGCCCCCGACCTCCCACCGAAACCGGGAACTCCCCAAAATTTTCCTCGCCCTCGCTTCTACCATGGTTTTTTCCGTCATGGATGGCCCAAAGAATGTCATGCAGCTGCGTCTCCGGCCCGCCCAGGACGAAAAGCCCATTTTCTGTCATGATTTTTTGTCATACAAGTAGGAGCCCACCACATCTATGATGATACCGGGTTTTGTCACAATTATCGTCATAGAAGTGTCATATGTACGACAGGAAAAAAATTCGTTCGGCCCAAAATGTCATGGATGTGTCTTTTTTTTGTAGTGAAGGGAATCAAGGCCAAGGGCAATTCAACAATCAACCTTAGTTTGCTACCCTCAACTAGTTTCTTGCAAAACAGCCAAAGTCTTTCAGCGCTTGTGCCATGGCCATGGACGCCGATGATTGGGTCATGGACATCAACAAGCATTTTGAATGTAGCAATGTTAGCCCTGAGGACTATGTCAAGTTCACTTCTTTTCAGCTCAAGGATCAATCAGCAGATTGGTATCAACAATACAAAGATTCCAGACGGGGTCGAGTTATTACCTGGACCGTCTTCTGCCGAGACTTTCGAGCTCATCATATTCCAACAAGTGTTTTCGAGAGCAAGCGTGAGGAATTCCGCAATCTCAAGCAAGGAAGCATGTCTAAATACAACCTCCAGTTTCAGAAGCTTGCTCGCTTCGCAAGGCAAGACATTCCTGATGAAAAGAGCATGATCTATCACTTCGGGGGTGCTCAAGATGTTTTAGGAGCATCTTCATGCCATATTTACAGTGGTGCAAGCCTTGTTTTTTTATGTGCCCTGTGCTGACTAGCACAAGCATGCAAAGTAGTCCACTTGATATTGCTGATTTCAGTTACTTAGTTTTTCTGCTAAGTATTTTCATGTTACATTAGGTTGCCATGTTGATTTGTTGCCACAAGTAGATCCATGCATATTTTGATGAAGTTCAGTAAGGGTGTTTTGAAGATATGGTTATGCCCTTTCCATTCATACCATTGTTTGTAATTATGGGGAACTGTAGCTTGTCATTACCATGCTTTCCTTTTGCTAAATATTATTGTTGTCAGTCTATTAACATGAAGTGCATTTTTGCCAGGTGTTTTGCTAGTGATCCATGCACCCTATGACTATGCTCTTGCCATGTCTAGCTTCATAAATGTGTCTTCTTACTGTGGATTACCTTGAGATGCCATGAAATGCTTTGTGGTGAGTTGCACGTGCTTGCAAAGTTGCTATCATGAATTTGATTCTGCCATGCATGATGTTCCTCCAAGTCTGGAACCTGTTCATATCACTTGCCATGTTTGCGTTGATGCTACCATATTTTATGTGCATCTTTGCGTCAAGTTCAGTAAGGGAGTTTTGTTCTTTGCCTTTAGTACTAGCATGACATGCCCTTGTTTGCCATGATATGATCCTGTAGCATGTAGTTTACTAGCTCTAAATATTGCTTCCTGATGCTGTTTCTGCCATGAGCAGTGCAAACTGCTAAGTCTGTAAACTGTTTGTCATTTACATCTTTGCGATGTTGTTTTAGACTTGTTCTAGTGAGTACTAGTAGGAGCTCATTGTTCATGATTTGTAGAGCTTCACATGTACTTCACTGCCATGTGTTTTGTTTCCATGTTGGAGGGTTGTAGCATATTTCCATGATGCATCTTAAGTGCTATGTTGTTGTTAAGCGCAGTTTTGCCTTGTTCTTGTTTTGCTCATCATTTGCAAACTGTGCATCCGTTTTCGGTGATATTTATATCATTTTTGACCAAAATCTCCTAACATATCTAGTGGCATGCTTGGTTTGCCAAGTTGATGCCATTATCATCTTTTCCCTTCCGGTGTAGCCATATGCATTGCACATCATACCTTGCATTCCATGCCATGTCTTGCATCATGTTGCTTGTGCATTGCACCGTGATTGATTGTTGTTCCGTTGCTTGTGTTATTGCTTTGGGTAGAGCCGGGAGACGAGTTCGTGAACGAGGATCCTATTCAGTACGTTTACGAGGAGTAAGCTTTTGACAACCCTGAGAATTTTGCAGGCAAGATGATCATTACCCCCGATATCACTTCTATATTTGCTTGCTAGTTGTTTGTTTTATTGCTATGTCGCGCTACCTACCACTTGTTTATCAAGCCTCCCATATTGGCATGTCAAGCCTCTAACCCACCTCCCTAGCAAACCGTTGTTTGGCTATGTTACCGCTCTGCTCAGCCCCTCTTATAGCATACCTAGTTGCAGGTGAAGACGAAGTTTGTTCCATGTTGGAACATGGATATTGTTGGGATATCACTATTATCTCTTCTTTACGTTAATGCATCTATATACTTGGTAAAGGGTGGAAGGCTCGTCCTTATGCCTGGTGTTTTGTTCCACTCTTGCCCCCCTAGTTTCTGTCATACCGGTGTTATGTTCCCTGATTTTGCGTTCCTTACGCGGTTGGGTGTTATGGGAACCCCTTCATAGTTCACTTTGAATAAAACTCCTCCAGCAAGGCCCAACCTTGGTTTTGACATTTTCCACCTAAACCTTTTTCCCTTGGGTTTTCGCGATCCCAAGAGTCATCTTTATTTTAAACCCCCAGGCTAGTGCTCCTCTGGGTGTTGGTCCAAACTAGAGCACCGTGCGGGACCGTCCCTTGGCAACTTGGGTTATGTTGGTACCTGTATGCTTAGCTTATCCGGTCTACCCTGAGAACGAGATATGTGCAACTCCTATCGGGATTTGTTGGCACAGTCGGGTGGTCTTGCTAGTCTTGTTTTACCATTGTAGAAATGTCTTGTAACCGGGACTCCGAGACTGATCGGGTCTTCCCGCGAGAAGGAATATCCTTCATTGACCATGAGAGCTTGTGATGGGCTAAGTTGGGACACCCCTGTAGGGTACATACTTTCGAGAGCCGTGCCCGCTGTTATGTGGTAGATGGGAATTTCTTAATATTCGGTTGTAGAAAACTTGACACTTAACTTAATTAAAATGAATCAACCGCATGTGTAGCCATGATGGTCTCTTTTCAGCGGAGTCCGGGAAGACAACATGGTCTTGTGTTATGCTTGAACGTAAGTAGCTTTAGAATCACTTCTTGATCACTATTAGCCTCGACCGTGCATTGCTTCTCTTATCGCTCTCTTTTGCGTATGTTAGCCACCATATATGCTAGTGCTTGCTGTAGCTCCACCTCACTACCCTTTCCTACCCTTAAGCTTAAATAGTCTTAATCTCGCGGGTGTGAGATTGTTGAGTCCTCCTAACTCACAAATGCTTCAAAACAGTTTCAGGTGCCGAGGATACCAGTGCAGGAGACGATTCCGAACTCAAGTGGGAGTTCGACGAGGATTCGGGCCGTTACTATGTTTCATTTCCAGATGATCACTAGTGGAGCCCAGTTGGGATGATCGGGGATCTAGCATTTGGGGTTGTCTTTCTTTATTTTGGTTCCGTAGTCGGACCTTTGATTGCAATTTGGATGGTGTATGGATTATTTATGTATTGTGTGAAGTGGCGATTGTAAGCCGACTCTTTATCCCTTTCTTCAGTACATGGGATGTGTAAAGATTACCACTCTTGCGACAGACCTACCATGCGGCTATGCCTCTAAGTCGTGCCCCGACACGTGGGAGATATAGCCGCAATGTGGGTGTTACAAGTTGGTAATCAGAGCCTTCCCCGACTTAGGAGCCCCCTGCTTGATCGAATCGCTGACGTTGTTGAGTCTAGAACAAAATGTTTTGTGTCTTAGGATTATATATATTGGAGAGTAGGATTCTTTTTACTTCCCAGTCCCTTCGTCACTCTGGTGAGGCCTCCTGACGTAGAAGTTTTGACTCTCCTCTCCTCAAATTTCACAAAAAAAATTAGGATCACGCGGGTATCTTGGAATCGTTCCGATAGTCTTGTGATGAGAAAATTGTTCTTGGTGCCTCCTGACATTTAGGGGTTGTGGCAGTGTCCCGGGGAGTTGAGCTCCGAGGTGTTGTCATCACAATTTTATCGTTGTAGTTCTGGAATACTTGAGTTTGCCGACATCGAAAATCTCTTTTATGCAGTTGTTCGTGAGATAACGTCGACGCCACCTAGTACTGGGGCGGGAGTTCGGGGTTATTGCCATAACTCGTATAACGGATGCTTTTCGAAGGTTGAGGTAAATGATTTCCGAAGGTTTCTTTGTTATGTGTTGAACGATGGATATAGCTGGATATAGGATTTGTTAGTTTTAGGTGAGATATTATGCTTCCCCTGTAATCCCAACACCTGATTGCATAACCAGAAAGTTTCGAGGGTTTCATAGGTGGGAATTCAAGTAGCTCTAGTGTTTCTTCCCGCAGATATTTGGTTTGTGATTGGGTAATCCTTACCATTTATTTTGTTCATATATGTACCTTGTTGTTTTATTCATCTACTTTTATCTAAGTGGCTTTTCAACTTATGGACGTGTGATGATTTACTTGGGAATTCATTCGTTCATCCTTGTTCGAATGTTAGGACTATATGTTGCAATTTCGTTCCATTGATTCAGCTTGAATATATGTCTTTCAAGATGCTAACGGATGTCAACCTCTTTAAGATGGCTCCTCCAACGCGTTAGAATCCACCACCACCTCCACCTCCAGAGGCATGGCAAGCTGTCATGGCAGCCACCAATGCCAACACTCAGATGCTTTTGCAACTCTTGCAAGAGCGCAACCAAGGGCAAGGGCAACCAAGGAAATCAAGGCCAAGGCAACAATTAGCCTCAGTTTGCTACCCTCAACCAGTTCTTCGCAAACCAGTCGAAGTCCTTCAACAACTTTATCGAGGCCACAAACGCCGATGATTGGCTCGTGGACATTTGCAAACATTTTGAATGTAGCAATGTCAGACCTGAGGACTTTGTCAGGTTTTCTTAGTTTCAACTCAAGGATCAAGCTGTTGAGTGGTATCAACAATACAGAGATTCCAGAGGAGGTCGTGTGATTACCTAGGATGATTTCCGCCGGGACTTCAAAGCTCATCACATTCCACAAAGTGTTGCTGAGAGCAAGCGTGAGGAGTTCCGCAGTCTCAAGCAGGGCAACATGTTCGTGTATCAATACAATATCCATTTTCAGAAACTTGCTCGCTTCGCTAAACAAGACGTCCCTAATGAAAAGAGTATGATTTACCAATTTAGAGGTGGCCTCAGAGAAGATCTGCAGTTAGCTCTCGTGCTTCTTGAGCCGACCAAGTTTGATGAATTCTACAACATGGCACTAAAGCAAGAAGCTGCTCATCTCAAGTGTGAGGCATCTAAGAAGAGAGTCAGGGATGCAATTCAATCTTCTTCTTCATCACAAGTGGCAGCTAAGCAACAGAAGTTCTGGTTGCCTCCTCCTCCTCCGTTTCATCAGTCCTACCAGCAGAAGAGCAAAATTGGCAATGGATCTTCCCACCCACACAACCCAGGCTATCAGAACAAAGCTCAGTCTCATACTCCAAGGTCAAGTGCTCCTTATCACCGTCTGCTCTCAGAGGTTACTTGCAACAAGTGTCAGCAGAAATGGCACTATGCAAACAAATGCTTCAACCAAAGGCGCCTTACGCCTCCTCCTCCCGTGAGATCTGCCAGCAATGTAGTGGTCAAGCATAATCCCAAGCATGCTAAGGTGAACATGTTGAACGCAGCTCAGGCAGATGATTCTTCAGAAGTGATCATGGGTAACCTTCCAGTTAACTCTATTCCTGCAAAAGTTCTTTTTGACACTGGTGCATCGCATTGTTTCATGTCGAGATCATTTGTTTCAAAGCATGACTTCGTTTTGGAAATGTTGGGAAAACCCTTGGGAGTTGTTTCTCTGGGCTCTACTATGAGGGCTACCACGATGATTCCGGATGTTTCCATCAAGATGGGCGACTATAGATTTCTGTCTTCTCCAATGGTTCTTGGTGACTCTGATATTGATCTAATTCTCGGCATGGACTGTCTTTCTAAGCACAAGGCTTGGCTTGATTGTGCTGCCAGGCAGATTCAATTGACACACTCTTCTGAGGATGTGATCATCTATGCCGCTCGTGATGATACCATTCGACTGTTTTTTCTCAATGAGAAGGGTGAGTTGAATGCCATCTCTCAGATTCCAATCGTTTGTGAATATCAAGACATCTTTCCAGAAGAGCTTCCGAGAATGCCTCCTCACCGGCCAGTTGAATTCGTTATCGATCTTGAGCCTGGCACAGAACCTGTTTGCAAGAGTCCTTACAAGCATGGACCAGAGGAGTTGAAGGAGTTGAAGAAACAACTCAATGAACAAGAGCGCATGGATCTGATCAGACCGAGTTCATCTCCATGGGGTTGTGGTGTTCTTTTTGTCAAGAAGAAGGATGGAACGAAACGACTCTGCGTCGACTATCGTCCATTGAACAAGAAGACAATAAAGAACAAGTATCCACTTCCCAACATCAATGAGCTATTCGAGCAACTTAAAGGTGCTCAAGTTTTCTCCAAGCTTGACCTCCGTATGGGTTATCATCAGATTCGCATTCGTGAACAAGATATCCCCAAGACAGCATTCAGAACAAGCTATGGTTATTATGAATATACTGTCATGTCTTTCGGCCTTGTCAATGCACCTCCAACGTTCTCTCGCATGATGAACTTCATCTTCAACCCCTACACAAATGATTTCGTCCTAGTGTATCTCGATGATATCTTGGTTTTTTCCAAAAATAAGGAGGATCATGCCAAGCATTTGAGATTGGTACTTGACAAACTCAGAGAGCATCAATTCTATGCGAAGTTTTCCAAGTGTGAGTTCTGGCTTGACGAAGTTCTTTACCTTGGTCATATCATCTCCGCCAAAGGCATCGCTGTTAATCCCGAGAAGGTGTCTGCAATTGTGAATTGGGAACCTCCTCAGAATGTCAAGCACCTCCGCAGTTTTCTTGGGCTTGCATGCTATTGTCAAAGATTCATCGAAAATTTCTCTAAGATTGCAAAGCCTCTTTCCAACCTCCCTCAGAAGCATGTCAAGTATGTCTAGACGCCTGAATGTGACATTGCTTTCAACACCCTCAAAGAGAAGCTGGTCACAGCTCCTGTCTTGACTCCTCCTGGCGAATCCAAGCCATTTGAAGTTTTCTATGATGCCTCCTTACAAGGTCTCGGTACAGTGTTAATGCAAGAGAAGAAAGTTGTGGCCTATACCTCTTGTCAGTTGAAGCCCAACGAAAGGAACTACCCCACTCATGATCTTGAGTTGGCAGTAGTTGTCTATGCATTATTAACATGGAGACAT
Organism: Triticum urartu; assembly: GCF_056163025.1. Classification (NCBI taxonomy): domain Eukaryota; kingdom Viridiplantae; phylum Streptophyta; class Magnoliopsida; order Poales; family Poaceae; genus Triticum; species Triticum urartu. The sequence continues at coordinate 266,523,208 of NC_141875.1, forward strand.
CTTGATCTAGGGTAGAACCCTAGTGGCCTGATCTTTCACGAAAGGAGCGGTTCCCGCGATGAACACGAAGAACACAAGGGGGGAAAGAGGGGAAACACAAGGGTAACACAAGAGAATCACTAAACCAAGACAAGAAAGTCACACATGTGCTAGATCCTCGAATACATAGGGTTCACACGGTACACGATCAACTAAGGATGATACAAGGGTAACGGTCTTGTCCGTGAGGAGGTCTTGATGTTCTTCCCTAAAGAGGGGTCTTGAATCCGCTTGGGGGATCTTCTCCGTAGGAGGCTCGAATCTCCGAGGAGAAGGTAACCAAGTTGATGAGCAAAGCTCTCACACGAAATATGAGCTAATCCTTTGCTAACCCTAGAAAGTTGGACGTGGTGGAGTATATATAGTCTTAGTGCAAAATAGGGGGGCGAAGGGGTACATGGGCTGCGGCCCAACACGAAACAGCGCATAGGCGTCGGACGTCCAGGAGTCACCGGTCACCCGGAGGCTCGCGAGGGTCCGGACGTCCGGTGCCTGTCGGACGTCTGTATATTCGGCTCAGGTGGTCTTTGGTCAGATGTCCGGTCGGGGTCAGATGTCCGGTCGGGGTCAGTCGTCCGAGGAGCATCGGAAGTCCGTCATTTTCGCTCGGGTGTGGAAGTGTCGGACGTTCGGTCTGGGTCGGACATCCGGAGCCTGGAGGTCGTTGGACGTCCGGTCCTGGCCGGTCGTCCGGAGCCTTTAGCTTCTTCTTCATCACTTCTTCTTCTCCGTCGCCACATCCATCTTCCTCTTCCTCTTCTCCTTGCTCCTTAGCTTCTCCATGATACCTGAGCATGCACAAAGTGTCCATATGAGGTAGTAGCCATGTCTCATGTGCATCAAAGTGGAAATGTGAGAGGAGAGATGTCACCGCAGTTTCAAGAGCTCTTGCACGTGCTCGTTTCATGGGTCCAAGAGGTGTCGTTGGAGATGTAGTTGGGTCCATGGGGATGGCCTTGGGATGCTCCGCATCATCTCCCCTCCCTTGGGGAAGATCCGTGCTCAGATCAAATTCTTCATCACCATGGAAGGGAGAGAGATCTTTGACGTTGAAGATGTCGCTCACGTTGTACTTGTCGCGTGGGAGGTCGATATTGTAAGCGTTGTCATTGTATCGTGCGAGCACCTTGAAGGGTCCATCCGCTCGGGGTCGAAGCTTGGACTTTCGTTCTTGTGGAAAACGGTCCTCGCGAAGGTGTATCCACACGAGATCACAAATGTTGAAGACCATAGGGTGCTTGTTGAAGTTGAGCTTGGACGCAAGGCGTTGAACTTGGCGCTCGATGGTGTTCCTTGTATCTTCATGCACCTTCTTGAGATATGTCGCTCTTGCATTAGTGTCCAAATTGATGCGCTCTTGGGGTGGTAGAGGGAGAATGTCTAATGGTGACAAAGGGTTGAAGCCGTAGACGACCTCGAAGGGGGACTTGCCGGTTGTTGAGTGTCTTGCTCGGTTGTAGGAGAACTCGGTGATAGGTAGGCACTCCTCCCACTCCTTGATGTTTTTCTTGATGAGTACTCAAAGTAGAGCGGAGAGTGTGCGGTTGGTAACTTCCGTTTGGCCATCTGTTTGTGGATGATACGCCATGGAGAAAAGTAGCTTGATTACGAGCTTGGCGCATAGGGTCTTCCAAAAGTAGCTAAGGAACTTAACGTCGCGGTCCGAGACGATCGTCTTTGGCACTCCGTGTAGACGCCATATTTCCCTACAAAAGAGAGTAGCAACATGTGAAGCATCGTCTATCTTGTTGCAAGGAATGAAATGTGCCATTTTTGAGAAACTGTCCACAAGGACAAATACCGAATCCTTCCCATTTTGAGTCCTAGGAAAACCAAGTACAAAGTCCATGCTAATGTCTTCCCTTGGTTGATATGGAATTGGTAGAGGCATATAAAGGCCATGGGATTGAGCTTTGGACTTAGCTTTGCGACATGTAGAGCATCGGTTGGTGAAGCGGTTGACGTCGCGAAACATCTTGGGCCAAAAGTAGTTCTTCGAGAGTGTGGCGAACGTCTTGTCTCGTCCAAAATGTCCCATTAAGCCTCCTCCATGAGATTCCTGCAAAAGCAACAAATGAAGAGAAGACTCGGGGTTGCAAAGTTTGTTAGCTCTCATAAGATATCCATCCTTGATGTAATAGTGTTCCCAAGAGGTATGGGTCAAACACTTGGCATAAGGAGTAGCAAAGGTAGGATCTTGCTCATACAAGTCTTTGATATGCTCAAAACCAATGACATCCAATTCAAGTTGAGTAACAAGCATGCATATGCGAGAAAGGGCATCTGCCACAATGTTTTCTTTACCTTTAATGTACTTGATGACGTAAGGAAAAGACTCAATAAATTCACTCCATTTAGCATGACGCTTGTTCAACTTGGTTTGGCCCTTAAGATACTTGAGCGTTTCATGATCGGTATGAATGATAAACTCATGAGGGTGAAGATAGTGTTCCCATTCATGCAAAACGCGGACTAAATCATATAGCTCTTTGTCATAGATGGGGTAATTGAGTTGCGCGCCAGAGAGTTTCTCACTAAAGTACGCTATGGGGCACTTCTCTTGCGTTAACACACCTCCTATGCCATTACCACTAGCATCGCAATGAATCTCAAAGGGTTTGTCAAGTTGGGTAAAGCAAGCACGGGAGCATGAGTAAGAAAATTCTTAAGCTCATTGAAAGCAGTATCTTGGGATGGTCCCCAAATAAAAGGCGCATTCTTCTTGCTCAAAGCATGCAAAGGCGAAGCAATGGTGCTAAAAAAATTTCACAAACCCGCAAGGCCAATAAAGCTACGCACTTGATGCAAATTGGTTGGTTGTGGCCAAGTCTTAATAGCATTGATCTTGCACTCATCAACACAAACACCCTTAGAAGAAACAACAAAATCCAAGAAAACGAGCTTGTCAATGCCAAAAAGGTATTTCTCCATATTAGCATAGAGATGCTCTTTTCGAAGAGTTTGCAACACGGTTCGGACATGGGTGACATGATCTCTAAGAGATTTTCTATAAACAAGGATATCATCAAAGTAGACCACAACAAATATACCAATGTAAGGGCGAAAGACATGATTCATAAGACGCATAAAAGTGCCCGGTGCTTCCGAGAGACCCATAGGCATGACTAACCACTCATATAAGCCAAACTTGGTTTTGAAAGCGGTTTTCCATTCATAACCCTCTTGTATGCGGATTTGATAGTAACCACTCTTAAGATCAATTTTTGAAAAGATAGTGGCACCACTAAGTTCATCAAGCATATCATCAAGGCGTGGAATGGTATACCTATAACAAACGGTGATAGCATTGATAGGTCTACAATCAAAGCACATGCAAAAGCTACCATCTCGTTTTGGCACAAGAATGACCGGGACGGCACAAGGGCTCAAACTTTCACGCACATGTCCATGGTCTATGAGATGCTTTACTTGCCTTTGTATTTCTTTGGTTTCTTCGGGGTTGACGCGGTAAGGAGCTTTGTTCAGAAGCGGTGTTCCGGGGATGAGGTCGATTCGGTGCTCAATACCTCGTAGTGGAGGTAGTCCCGGAGGTAGCTCGTCGGGGAAAACATTGTGAAATTCCTGCAAAAGAGAAGACAACACTAGAGGAAGATTGTGAGAAGTGTTAGTTTGTGGTGCATTGTCCTTGCACACAATTACGTGGTGTAGGACACTAGATGGGTTCTCAAACACTTCTCTTATCTCACTTTTGGTGGCAAATAGGACTAAGTTCTTCTTTTCGCTCATCATGGAGGTGTTCGATTTGGGCTTGTGGCACTCACTCTCTTTTTGGTGGCTCGCTCTCTCACTATGATCTCCATGATGGGTGGCTTGCTTGTCGGCGATCACTTGGCTTGGCAACATTGGACGAAGGATGTACTCCTTGCCCTTCATCTTGAAGATGTAGTGGTTCGTTCGGCCGTTGTGGATGACTCCTCTATCAAATTGCCATGGGCGTCCAAGGAGAATGCGGCAAACGGTCATTGGAACGACGTCGCACTCCAAGGTGTCTTCGTAGGCGCCAATTTTGAAGGAGATTTGTACTTAATGCTCGACTTGGATAGCACCGGAGTCGCTAAGCCATTGCACTTTGTATGGATGTGGATGCTTCGTCTTGGGAAATTGGAGCTTGGAGCAAAGTTCTTCACTTGCGATATTATGACAACTCCCTCCATCGATGATGACCTTGACGGATCGTCCATTGATGTCGGCCTTGGTGTGGAATATGTGGCATCTTTGGTCTTCTTCTTGTTGATGTTGGAGAGTCAAGACTTTGGAGACAACAAGAGCGGGACTTGAATATTCATCACAAAATACTTGTTCCTCTTCAACGTTTACTTGCCGGTGCATGACTGCTTGTTCAAGAGCGTCCATTTCTCCTTCACTCATCGAATTGTAGGTACCGTCGTCGTTGAGGATCATGGTCCGCTTGTTGGTGCACTCATAGGACTTGTGGCCTCGGCCTCCGCATGTGAAGCATTTGAAGGAACTTGTCTTGACGGTCTCATCGGTTGGAGTGGATGATGATGAAGCTCTCGGCTTGAAGTTGCTTGTAGTAGGAGGATGACTTGGAGTTGACGAAGCTTTCTTGGAACTCGACTTGTCGATGTTGCTAGTAGAAGGCTTGGTAGACGGTGTTGGAGTCGTTGAAGCTTGGTTGTTGGAGAAACCGTATGACTTGGATGAGAACTTGGCATACTTGAAATCATCTTGCACTTGGCGTTCCGCTTTGGTAGCTTGATGCACTAGCTCAATGAGGTTCGAGTATGGTTGGAAGTCGGCGATCTTCTTGATAGGATGGTTGAGTCCATGCAATAAATGTGCCATAGTTTGCTCATTGTCTTCCGTGACATTGGCCCTTATTATGGCAATCTCCATCTCCTTGTAGTACTCTTCAACGCTCTTGGTTCCTTGCTTGAGTAGTTGGAGTTTCTTGCAGAGGTCGCGATTGTAGTAGGTAGGCACAAAGCGTGCTCTCATGACATCCTTCATTTGCGCCCAAGTAGTGATGGGTGGTTCACCTCTTGCCTCTCGGCGCTCGATAACTTGTTCCCACCAAATGAGGACATAGTCTTGGTACTCAAGGGATGCCATCGCGATCTTCTTCTCTTTGTCGTAGTTGTGCAAACGGAAGATATTGTCAACTTTCAATGCCAATGAAAAGTACTCTTCGAGATCGGTGCTTCGATTGAACTTGGGCATGATGAACTTGAGCTTGCCATAGCGTTGTTCATCATTGTGATGGGATCGGGGATGATGACGCCCGTGTTGGAGATGATTGTAAAGCTTGTGTCGCTTTTGGTGGGGAGGGTTGTCAACCTCATGTTGCTCTTGTCATGGAGGATTGCCATTGTCGCCATGCTCTTGATGAACTTGATGTTCTTGGCGAGCTTGCGGAGGAGCTTGTCGAGCTCGAGGAGGAACTTGAGGGACGTGACGGTGCACGCGAGCTTGATGTCGACGTTCATGAAGTTCTTCGCGAAATGTTTCTTCTTGTTCTCGAGCTTGTCGGCCTCGGTTGGCTACGGCTCGACTTGAATCTCGTAGGGCTTGTTGCGCAGCAAGTGCTTGAACTTCACGGAGTTGTTGTTCTTGGCGATGTGCTTCGGCTGTCAGGACCCCGATCCTAAGTCACACTGGTCTAGCATGTAACACTTCATATCACTTTGCGGCCTCACGCACGGTATTCCCATGGGTGCCACCTTACCTTTCCCAGGACCGTTTGCGCCTTTTGGCTCACGTATATGATAGTGTCGCTAGCATCCATATGACAGAGAACCCGGGCCGACATGACTAGTCGTGAACCCAAAGTGGCACTAACTTACGGGGACAGGCATACATGAAACAACATCGAACATGTCGGTCATCAGCGTGTGAATCCAGGCCGTAGCAACTGGGCTAATAGGACTGCGGGAACCCGGGCTGTGGCAGGCCAGGCAGGACCCCGGATGTCACCGCGTGACATTTCCCCGAAGGGACAGACACAGGAACGAAGTGAAACACATGCCGTCCAGTCAAGTGTCCTGAGCAGTAGTGCTAGGCTAGTAGGACTCCGGTGAACCGGGCTGTAGCGGACAACTATGGCTCATGGAAGCACAAGACTACATTTCCTCATAAGAGAGGCTACCAAGGATAAACAACTAGGTTGTCGGATCCCACACATACCAAGCATTTCAAGCATACACACAATATGCTCGATATGTGTAAATACAACATGGCATGACAACAAAACTCTACGACTCAAAGAATTTATTCATTAGGCTTCGAGGAGCGAGATATTACAAACATGGGTCTCATGACCCAACAATCATATCATACAAATAAAAACACATGCGGAAGCTTAACATGTCTGAGTACAGACATCTACAAATGAAAAAAAAGCTGAGAAGCCTGACTATCCACCAGATCCTGCCGAGGGCACAAGATCGTAGCTGAGGTATCAAGCTAAACGTCAAAGTCCACGTGGAACTACTAGCGAGACTGAAGTCTCTCTGCAAAACATAAAATAAGAAAACGTGAGTATAAAAGTACTCAGCAAGACTTACATCAGAACTAACTACATATGCATCGGTATCAACAAGGGGGGTGGAGTTTAACTGCAGCAAGCCAGCTTTGACTCGGTGGCTATCTTAAACTACGACTGCAAGTAACTCTTTTGAGGTGGCGCACACGAGTCCACATATTCGCCATATCAATACACCACTATGGATCCGCTCCAGTCTCCCTACGAGAACGCCATCCATAGCACTCACGCTTATCTTGCGCATTTTAGAGTATCCACTTTCACTTGTCTATGAACTGTTATAGGCAACCAAGAAGTCCTTTACCGTGGACGCGGCTATTCGAATAGATCATTTATAACCCTGCAGGGGTGTACTTCTTCACACATGTTTCCACCACTTAGCGTCTGCACATGACATGTGCTCGGCAGACTTCAAGCCAAAGCCGATGTGGGTGTAGACCACGACCTAACCAACCACACAAGTCTCTAGTCCAGGTTTATCACCTATTCGGGTTCCATCCGCGAGGAGATCTGTCCGGAGTTTCGCTCACAGCCCCAAACGATGTGTGCAGCGTTCCCGAGACACCAAACGGGCGACTCGGTACACCGTGCCACGGTGTATCTACCACATCATAGCCCACCCCAGGGGTCAGCGCTACGCACGGCTGCCAACACATATCCTACAAACACCAGAAACTAGTTGCAACTCCTGGACAGAGGACAAGGGCGGTTAATAAGTCAAGCGGGGTCATATTTCAGGGCCCAACGTGTGGTAGTAGCTGTTTCATGGATCACAAACACAGAACTCAGTTCCTGAGGACGGTTTCAATGAGAAAACCCACCATGTACTCCTACATGGCCTCTCACCGCTACCTTTACCAAATCGTGTTCACACGCTTAGCTCACACACAATAGGACATGTTCATCACCATTCTAATTCATTCCCGATGAATCAGACCCGACTCAACTCTAAGCAGTAGCAGGCATGACAAATAAGCATGAATGAGTAGGCACATCAGGGCTCAAACAACTCCTACTCATGCTAGTGGGTTTCATCTATTTACTGTGGCAATGACAGGTCATGCAGAGGAAAGGGGTTCAGCTACCACAACATGTAACAGTTGAAACGGTGTTGTCCTAATGCAGTAAAATAGAGCAGGAGCGAGAGAGTGGGATTGTATCAGAATGAACAAGGGGGTTTTGCTTGCCTGGCACTTCTGAAGATAGTATAACTCTTCATCGGTGTCATCGAACTCGTCGTCGAAACATGTCTACTGAGAGGGGGCAATAACCGACAAGGGAACATAAACAACATTCAATTAATACAATGCACAAGCGAATGAATGATATGACATATTAAGGTATTGAATTGACCTAATGCAATATCTCGTCAATTTTAATTGAAGTGGAACTCAAACAAGATCAAATTCCAACTCCAATGCTATTTCATAAATTGCCCTAATCATCATTTGTACTATTCAGTTAGGTTAACTTTTTCAAACATGCATGATCATGGCATAAACAGATTCTTCATATTTTTCTGATAATTTTTCATATATAACTTATTTCATTTGGAGTTATAGATTAATTTCTATGATTTTTCAAAGTTTTGGATATTTTCTGGAATTTTCTGATTATTTTAAATCCAGAAATGATTTACTGCGTCAGCATGATGTCGGTGTGATGTCAGCAGGTCAACGGAGATGGACCAAGTCAAACCTGACCAGTGGGTCCCACTGGTCAGTGTCACGGTGCTAGTTAGGGTCGCTGACGTGTGGGTCCAGTCAACGGCCACGTCAGCGGGGTCAAACCCCGCCGGTCAAAGAGGTCAACCCGCCGGCGGCAGCAGACGCGACGGAGCAGCGCGGAATTTGCCTAGCGCCATTTGGTGCGCGGAGCACAGCTACGGGATGCGGACGCTCGTCTGCATCCAACCGTGGTGGTGGCGCGGCCGGGGAGTGGCTGGAGTGGCACCGGCGACGAGCTCAGCGGTGGCCGAAGCTCGGGTGCAAGTGGGGATGGGGCTGCGGTGCGCAAATGAGCGCGGCAAGGTGCTACGGAGGCTCTACGCGAATGCGGGGAGCGCGTTGGGCGCATGCCCAGGACCAAATGGTCACCGGAGCATCACCGGCGACGAGCGCGGGCGGCGGCGCGTTCGGTTGTCCACGGAGCAGCGACTACTGCGTACCAGGGAGGAAACAGAGAGCGGGGTTAGATGGATAGGCTCACGGCGAGTGTGGTGGCGCCGGAGTTAGCTCGGGGGAGAGGCTGGTGCGGTCGGAACGGCGACAACGATCTTGGCGGCCGACGGCGAAGATGAAGATGATAGAGTCGCTTTGGGCGTCCCACGGGCGCGTGATTCGTCTTGGAGCTTCGTGGCATCGAGGCGGAGCCTTTGGGCATGGCGGAAGGGTGACGGGGTGGCTCTGGGCACGGTGGCAGAGAACGGCGGCGGCGGTCGCTCTCGGGTGAGCTCGGGGAAGAGGCTAGAGGGCGAGGGAGAGAGCAGAGAGTGAGGGGAGAGGCAGAGGGGGCTGCGGGGCATCTCCAGACGCGTCGGGGGCGCCTCGGTGGCAAGCAGGAGGTGGAGCTCGGGCGCGCGCGCTGTCGACACGCCTCTGCCTACTGGCAGAGGTTGAAGACAGCCACTTCAGGCCAGTGGGCTGGGCCGCCAGCTGGAGTTGGGCCAGGTGGGCTGCCAGGTGAGCGCCAGGTAAGTCTCTCTCTCTTTGCTTTCTGTTTTTCTATTTATTCTGTTTTGTTTTGATTTAGTAAAATACTAAACCATTTTATAAAATCCTGGAAATAATTAGGGGTTTGTCTGAATTATTCGAGTGACCCATAACAACTTCCAACATTTTTGGGGCATCTAAAAAATATATAGCATTTAAATAGCTCCAATTCAAATATGTTTGAATTAATTCAAAGCCCAAATATGTCCTGCAAAAATGTAACCCATTTTTGGTAGATGCTTCCACCTCAATCCAGAAATGTTGAACATTTTTAGAGGGCATTTTGAGTTCAATGAAAAGGTTTTATTTTGACTATGGTTGAATTCATTTGGTGCTAGGGTTTAAGCATCCCCATTTCAAGAGTAATTGAACTTGAACATGATGCATGGATGCAATGCCACTAATTACAAGAAGAATTCTAGGGCTGTGACAACTCACCCCCGCTAAACAAGAATCTCGTCCTAAGATTCAAGACGTGAGGTAAGAAGACAGAGGGGGCACAAGACCAACACAATCCTCATGATCCAGGTTGCACCTCATAAGGTGGTTGATTCGTTGCATACGTTGATCTTGACATCCTCGCTTTTGAGATCTTCATCCACGCGATGACAACGGAAAGAAACTCTACTAGGATTGATCTTCTCGAAGATCAAGCTATACAAGATCAACTCGCGGAATGAGATGTTGAAACATCTCGAGTTGAGACACAAAACACATCGAGAGAGATGGAAGAACAAACGACGGGGTTTGATTTGGTGGGCAACAATTCCACGCTTAGAGAGATCGTGGATGGTGTCAAGGTGGTGAGGAAATAATTGCCATGATCCCATAACGGGGCACCTTAGGGAAGGTGACTCGTAGAGTTATTCCCTTAAATGGCAAAAAGAATTACTTTTGATATCTAGATCATCGAAACTCTTTATACCAGCCTAAGGCAATCACAATCGATCATTTGGCGGAGTTCAAAGGAATGGCATATCCGGATTCGAATGGGTGATGTGGACTACCTTGTTGAAGACAACGCAAGGAATGATTTTTGCTTATCATCAGAAATGGATGGGACCCATGGTAGGACCACTTTGAAGATGATTTTGAGCAGCAATGGCTGAGAAGGGTAGCCCATGGGAAATTGGTACAAGGCGGTGCAAGCTAGGAACAAAATGCAATGTCGGGAATGTTCCAACCATAATATACGCCTGAGATTCAGATTTGGTTGGTGTCAGGATATTCCAGACTCACCGAGTCTAGAAGAAAACGAAAGTTTGCAACACAAATCTACAAGACGATGTTGCGAGATTCTCGGGAAATGAACTACGATAGTAAGCTCCAAAACATGAGCTGGTTCTGCTAAACACATGTGAACACGCCGTCCCAGACAAGCATGACCACATAGTAGTCTTATGATAAAACACTACCGAGTTCAGGTGGGGAACCATCATCTAGGGTAACTAAGTCTTGTGCATGACCTAGGATTTGCACAACAACCCCTTTTCCTTGAACAAATGAATTAGTGGCTTGGTGTGCTAGGGACACATATAGAACGAAGGTTGCAAGTCTCCGAACCACAGAATACTTCGCACGTATGCATGACCGATTTGGTATGATTCCAAAAGAAGCAACATTGACTTTCTCAAATCCACGGCGGCAACTTGCATCAGATGCGCATGAATTAGAGGAAGTCACTACTTCCATCCAAACATATGCTTCATGAACGGAACATGAAGGCATTGTTACAAAGTTTCCAACACTAGCTTAATGTTTAACACGAATCATGGGGGAGACAAGATGCTGCTGATGGGCTCAACAACAACTCATCGGAATTTCCATATCACTTGACTTCCACCATCATGTGAACACGGTGATAGCATTGGTCAGACCAAGGGATGTAATGGTTGCTTGAGGGATCAACCACGATTAAGAAAACATTACGAACATCGCTGGTTCTTATTTGACTTGAGGATAGCCCTACTCAAGTCAAAGTTTTGACAAGGCAATAGATCCAACAACTGATCACGAGGACCAATCGATGGAGATATCATCTTTCTTCAACACACACACACACACACACACACAAAAAGATATCCCTTAACATGAACTAAGTCAGACAAGCTTTTATCTTCCAACTCTCCAAGTTGTTGTCTAGCTCAACCAACTAGCTCAGGGATATCCAACATAGATTCTTGGAGAAGGGGTGATTTATAAGAAAACCAACTTGATCACGAACTCAACATAGCGGTCAGGTGACAACCAGGTAATACTTCCAAGAAGATCTTCGGAAAATCACGAACCACCGATATGTTACTAAGCTCGAGAACAATCTTGCTTTTCAGAGCAAGACGATATGATCAAATAAGCAAGGGGTTGAATATTCCTAACTCATTGATCGAAGAGTGCACCGGAAATAAGTACTAGGCAAGCAACGGGGTTGCTAGGAGTATTGATTTCACACATCATGATTCACTTGTCGGCATTCCGGTTACAATAACACGGGAACCGAGGGATGAAGAATAATGGCAAGAAGTATCACTATATCAAGAGTTCGTAAGAGGTGGTGCAATTCTCATGACATTCCTGACGTAAAGAGGGCAACACTCCAAGGTAGAACAGAACAAAAGCTAGATTGGCATTTTGATCTGCAGGATACAACTACTTTGACCCAATCCTAGAAATGGATGAGGTACTTGAGTTCGTTTCTCCTAGTCATTCCGGAATAGAATGGCCTGACGGCCATAAGAGTAAAAGGCGACGATGAAAAATGAATGCACATCTACTCCTGATATCAATTGATAGACGAGGGTCGGATGACAACTAAAAAGCGAAAAATCAAAGGAACATGTAACTTTTTGAGTTGTGGATGCCTGGATTAGTATGCCGAACAAATTCAACATATGTATTCCGAATAACCCATGCAGAGAGGTAGGATTGGCAGAGTCACAATATAGAATGGGAAACTCATCGAGAGCCCTCCTGTTGTGATCTTCTGATCCAACAAATTTCTGCCATAAGTGGTTCATAGTATTTGGAAGAAGGAAATACCACGGACCTCGAGGACTAATGCAAAGGTTACTAATATCCTAAAGGAACTAGCAACACTATCAACATGAGTTAAGTAGGGTGAATCTCGTGTTCAAGAACCCATGAATAGAATACCTACTACTAAATGGCATCATGGAATGCTTTCGAGAATGGTGGCCAGAATCATCACACTGGGAACACAAAACATGGCTAGATTACTAGGTGACTCCCTAAAACACTTAGGGTCATAATAATAGCTCCAACACATATGTCGAGGCAACAGAGTACCTCAACTCACCGATTAGTGTGGTTGAACTGGCCCAATGGGACATCAGGAACATGGAAAGGATTTGCAAATGCATCAGACTGTTTAGAAACCTAGGATGACTCGGACAGCATAATGGCTGTAAATGCTCAAAAGATTTGAGACATCCTGCCAAATGGTGGCATAACCACTTATCAACACAATATCAAGGTTTCGACATCAACTATCAACATACGGAAGTAGTAGGAACGGAATTGAGGCTTGAAACTATCAATTCTATAAGTCTATGGATTAGTAACACGTCATCCAGATAGATAGATGAGAAGGCCTAGTTCTTAATCCCGTAGAAAAGAAGAGGTTGACTTAGATCAGAAGAGCATATGGTAAAGGAGTAAAAAGAGCCTTACGTTCCCTTCCACAATCAATTCCCTTACATAACTAAAGCATTTCTAGACTCGACTTCGACCAGTTTGGCTTGGTAATCCTATAGGCAGTCAGACTCGGATACCAAAGCTGTCAGGACCCCGATCCTAAGTCACACCGATCTAGCATGTAACACTTCATATCACTTTGCGGCCTCACGCACGGTATTCCCACGGGTGCCACCTTATGTGGCTCGGGACCGTTTGCGCCTTTTGGCTCACGTATATGATAGTGTCGCTAGCATCCATATGATAGAGAACCCGGGCCGACATGACTAGTCGTGAACCCAAAGTGGCACTAACTTACGGGGACAGGCATACATGAAACAACATCGAACATGTCGGTCATCAGCGTGTGAATCCGGGCTGTAGCTACTGGGCTAATAGGACTCCGGGAACCCGAGCTGTAGCAGGCTAGGCAGGACCCCGGATGTCACCGCGTGACATTTCCCCGAAGGGACAGACACAGGAATGAAGTGAAACACATGCCGGCCAGTCAAGTGTCCTGAGCAGTAGTGCTGGGCTAGCAGGACTCCGGTGAACCGGGCTGTAGCGGACTACTATGGCTCATGGAAGCACAAGACTACATTTCCCATAAGAGAGGCTACCAAGGATAAACAACTAGGTTGTCGGATCCCACACATACCAAGCATTTCAAGCATACACACAATATGCTCGATATGCGTAAATACAACATGGCATGACAACAAAACTCTACGACTCAAAGAATTTATTCATTAGGCTCCGAGGAGTGAGATATTACAAACATGGGTCTCATGACCCAACAATCATAGCATACAAATCAAAACACATGCGGAAGCTTAACATGTCTGAGTATAGACATCTACAAATGAAAAAAAGGCTGAGAAGCCTGACTATCTACCAAATCCTGCCGAGGGCACAAGATCGTAGCTGAGGTATCAAGCTAAACGTCGAAGTCCACGCGGAACTACTAGCAAGACTAAAGTCTATCTGCAAAACATAAAATAAGCAAACATGAGTACAAAAGTACTCAACAAGACTTACATCAGAACTAACTACATATGCATCGGTATCAACAAGGGGGGTGGAGTTTAACTGCAGCAAGCCAGCTTTGACTCGGTGGCTATCTTAAACTACGACTGCAAGTAACTCTTGTGAGGTGGCGCACATGAGTCCACATATTCGCCATATCAATACACCACTATGGATCTGCTCCCGTCTCCCTACGAGAACGCCATCCATAGCACTCACGCTTATCTTGCGTATTTTAGAGTATCCACTTTCACTTGTCTATGAACTGTTATAGGCAACCCAGAAGTCCTTTACGGTGGACGCGGCTATTCGAATAGATCATTTATAACCCTGCAGGGGTGTACTTCTTCACACATGTTTCCACCACTTAGCGTCTGCACACGACATGTGCTCGGCAGACTTCAAGAGAAAGCCGATGTGGGTGTAGACCACGACCTAACCAACCACACAAGTCTCAAGTCCAGGTTTATCGCCTATTCGGGTTCCATCCGCGAGGAGATCCGGCCGGAGTTTCGCTCACAGCCCCAAACGATGTGTGCAGGGTTCCCAAGACACCAAACGGGCGACTCGCTACACCGTGCCACAGTGGATCTACCACATCATAGCCCACCCCAGGGGTCAGCGCTACGCACGGCTGCCAACACATATCCTACAAACACCAGAAACTAGTTGCAACTCCTGGACAGAGGACAAGGGCGGTTAATAAGTCAAGCGGGGTCATATTTCAGGGCCCAACGTGTGGTAGTAGCTGTTTCATGGATCACAAACACAGAACTCAGTTCCTGAGGACGGTTTCAATGAGAAAACCCACCATGTACTCCTACATGGCCTCTCACCGCTACCTTTACCAAATCGTGTTCACACGCTTAGCTCACACACAGTAGGACATGTTCATCACCATTCCAATTCATTCCCGATGAATCAGACCCGACTCAACTCTAAGCAGTAGCAGGCATGACAAACAAGCATGAATGAGTAGGCACATCAGGGCTCAAACAACTCCTACTCATGCTAGTGGGTTTCATCTATTTACTGTGGCAATGACAGGTCATGCAGAGGAAAGGGGTTCAGCTACCGCAGCATGTAACAGTTGAAAGGGTGTTGTCCTAATGCAGTAAAATAGAGCAGGAGCGAGAGAGTGGGATTGTATCAGAATGAACAAGGGGGTTTTGCTTGCCTGGCACTTCTGAAGATAGTATAACTCTTCATCGGTGTCATCGAACTCGTCGTCGAAACATGTCTACTGAGAGGGGGCAATAACCGACAAGGGAACATAAACAACATTCAATTAATACAATGCACAAGCGAATGAATGATATGACATATTAAGGTATTGAATTGACCTAATGCAATATCTCGTCAATTTTAATTGAAGTGGAACTCAAACAAGATCAAATTCCAACTCCAATGCTATTTCATAAATTGCCCTAATCATCATTTGTACTATTCAGTTAGGTTAACTTTTTCAAACATGCATGATCATGGCATAAACAGATTCTTCATATTTTTCTGATAATTTTTCATATATAACTTATTTCATTTGGAGTTATAGATTAATTTCTATGATTTTTCAAAGTTTTGGACATTTTCTGGAATTTTCTGATTATTTTAAATCCAGAAATGATTTACTGCGTCAGCATGATGTCGGTGTGATGTCAGCAGGTCAACGGAGATGGACCAAGTCAAACCTGACCAGTGGGTCCCACTGGTCAGTGTCACGGTGCTAGTTAGGGTCGCTGACGTGTGGGTCCAGTCAACGGCCACGTCAGCGGGGTCAAACCCCGCCGGTCAAAGAGGTCAACCCGCCGGCGGCAGCAGACGCGACGGAGCAGCGCGGAATTTGCCTAGCGCCATTTGGTGCGCGGAGCACAGCTACGGGATGCGGACGCTCGTCTGCATCCAACCGTGGTGGTGGCGCGGCCGGGGAGTGGCTGGAGTGGCACCGGCGACGAGCTCAGCGGTGGCCGAAGCTCGGGTGCAAGTGGGGATGGGGCTGCGGTGCGCAAATGAGCGCGGCAAGGTGCTACGGAGGCTCTACGCGAATGCGGGGAGCGCGTTGGGCGCATGCCCAGGACCAAATGGTCACCGGAGCATCACCGGCGACGAGCGCGGGCGGCGGCGCGTTCGGTTGTCCACGGAGCAGCGACTACTGCGTACCAGGGAGGAAACAGAGAGCGGGGTTAGATGGATAGGCTCACGGCGAGTGTGGTGGCGCCGGAGTTAGCTCGGGGGAGAGGCTGGTGCGGTCGGAACGGCGACAACGATCTTGGCGGCCGACGGCGAAGATGAAGATGATAGAGTCGCTTTGGGCGTCCCACGGGCGCGTGATTCGTCTTGGAGCTTCGTGGCATCGAGGCGGAGCCTTTGGGCATGGCGGAAGGGTGACGGGGTGGCTCTGGGCACGGTGGCAGAGAACGGCGGCGGCGGTCGCTCTCGGGTGAGCTCGGGGAAGAGGCTAGAGGGCGAGGGAGAGAGCAGAGAGTGAGGGGAGAGGCAGAGGGGGCTGCGGGGCATCTCCAGACGCGTCGGGGGCGCCTCGGTGGCAAGCAGGAGGTGGAGCTCGGGCGCGCGCGCTGTCGACACGCCTCTGCCTACTGGCAGAGGTTGAAGACAGCCACTTCAGGCCAGTGGGCTGGGCCGCCAGCTGGAGTTGGGCCAGGTGGGCTGCCAGGTGAGCGCCAGGTAAGTCTCTCTCTCTTTGCTTTCTGTTTTTCTATTTATTCTGTTTTGTTTTGATTTAGTAAAATACTAAACCATTTTATAAAATCCTGGAAATAATTAGGGGTTTGTCTGAATTATTCGAGTGACCCATAACAACTTCCAACATTTTTGGGGCATCTAAAAAATATATAGCATTTAAATAGCTCCAATTCAAATATGTTTGAATTAATTCAAAGCCCAAATATGTCCTGCAAAAATGTAACCCATTTTTGGTAGATGCTTCCACCTCAATCCAGAAATGTTGAACATTTTTAGAGGGCATTTTGAGTTCAATGAAAAGGTTTTATTTTGACTATGGTTGAATTCATTTGGTGCTAGGGTTTAAGCATCCCCATTTCAAGAGTAATTGAACTTGAACATGATGCATGGATGCAATGCCACTAATTACAAGAAGAATTCTAGGGCTGTGACAACTCACCCCCGCTAAACAAGAATCTCGTCCTAAGATTCAAGACGTGAGGTAAGAAGACAGAGGGGGCACAAGACCAACACAATCCTCATGATCCAGGTTGCACCTCATAAGGTGGTTGATTCGTTGCATACGTTGATCTTGACATCCTCGCTTTTGAGATCTTCATCCACGCGATGACAACGGAAAGAAACTCTACTAGGATTGATCTTCTCGAAGATCAAGCTATACAAGATCAACTCGCGGAATGAGATGTTGAAACATCTCGAGTTGAGACACAAAACACATCGAGAGAGATGGAAGAACAAACGACGGGGTTTGATTTGGTGGGCAACAATTCCACGCTTAGAGAGATCGTGGATGGTGTCAAGGTGGTGAGGAAATAATTGCCATGATCCCATAACGGGGCACCTTAGGGAAGGTGACTCGTAGAGTTATTCCCTTAAATGGCAAAAAGAATTACTTTTGATATCTAGATCATCGAAACTCTTTATACCAGCCTAAGGCAATCACAATCGATCATTTGGCGGAGTTCAAAGGAATGGCATATCCGGATTCGAATGGGTGATGTGGACTACCTTGTTGAAGACAACGCAAGGAATGATTTTTGCTTATCATCAGAAATGGATGGGACCCATGGTAGGACCACTTTGAAGATGATTTTGAGCAGCAATGGCTGAGAAGGGTAGCCCATGGGAAATTGGTACAAGGCGGTGCAAGCTAGGAACAAAATGCAATGTCGGGAATGTTCCAACCATAATATACGCCTGAGATTCAGATTTGGTTGGTGTCAGGATATTCCAGACTCACCGAGTCTAGAAGAAAACGAAAGTTTGCAACACAAATCTACAAGACGATGTTGCGAGATTCTCGGGAAATGAACTACGATAGTAAGCTCCAAAACATGAGCTGGTTCTGCTAAACACATGTGAACACGCCGTCCCAGACAAGCATGACCACATAGTAGTCTTATGATAAAACACTACCGAGTTCAGGTGGGGAACCATCATCTAGGGTAACTAAGTCTTGTGCATGACCTAGGATTTGCACAACAACCCCTTTTCCTTGAACAAATGAATTAGTGGCTTGGTGTGCTAGGGACACATATAGAACGAAGGTTGCAAGTCTCCGAACCACAGAATACTTCGCACGTATGCATGACCGATTTGGTATGATTCCAAAAGAAGCAACATTGACTTTCTCAAATCCACGGCGGCAACTTGCATCAAATGCGCATGAATTAGAGGAAGTCACTACTTCCATCCAAACATATGCTTCATGAACGGAACATGAAGGCATTGTTACAAAGTTTCCAACACTAGCTTAATGTTTAACACGAATCATGGGGGAGACAAGATGCTGCTGATGGGCTCAACAACAACTCATCGGAATTTCCATATCACTTGACTTCCACCATCATGTGAACACGGTGATAGCATTGGTCAGACCAAGGGATGTAATGGTTGCTTGAGGGATCAACCACGATTAAGAAAACATTACGAACATCGCTGGTTCTTATTTGACTTGAGGATAGCCCTACTCAAGTCAAAGTTTTGACAAGGCAATAGATCCAACAACTGATCACGAGGACCAATCGATGGAGATATCATCTTTCTTCAACACACACACACACACACACACACAAAAAGATATCCCTTAACATGAACTAAGTCAGACAAGCTTTTATCTTCCAACTCTCCAAGTTGTTGTCTAGCTCAACCAACTAGCTCAGGGATATCCAACATAGATTCTTGGAGAAGGGGTGATTTATAAGAAAACCAACTTGATCACGAACTCAACATAGCGGTCAGGTGACAACCAGGTAATACTTCCAAGAAGATCTTCGGAAAATCACGAACCACCGATATGTTACTAAGCTCGAGAACAATCTTGCTTTTCAGAGCAAGACGATATGATCAAATAAGCAAGGGGTTGAATATTCCTAACTCATTGATCGAAGAGTGCACCGGAAATAAGTACTAGGCAAGCAACGGGGTTGCTAGGAGTATTGATTTCACACATCATGATTCACTTGTCGGCATTCCGGTTACAATAACACGGGAACCGAGGGATGAAGAATAATGGCAAGAAGTATCACTATATCAAGAGTTCGTAAGAGGTGGTGCAATTCTCATGACATTCCTGACGTAAAGAGGGCAACACTCCAAGGTAGAACAGAACAAAAGCTAGATTGGCATTTTGATCTGCAGGATACAACTACTTTGACCCAATCCTAGAAATGGATGAGGTACTTGAGTTCGTTTCTCCTAGTCATTCCGGAATAGAATGGCCTGACGGCCATAAGAGTAAAAGGCGACGATGAAAAATGAATGCACATCTACTCCTGATATCAATTGATAGACGAGGGTCGGATGACAACTAAAAAGCGAAAAATCAAAGGAACATGTAACTTTTTGAGTTGTGGATGCCTGGATTAGTATGCCGAACAAATTCAACATATGTATTCCGAATAACCCATGCAGAGAGGTAGGATTGGCAGAGTCACAATATAGAATGGGAAACTCATCGAGAGCCCTCCTGTTGTGATCTTCTGATCCAACAAATTTCTGCCATAAGTGGTTCATAGTATTTGGAAGAAGGAAATACCACGGACCTCGAGGACTAATGCAAAGGTTACTAATATCCTAAAGGAACTAGCAACACTATCAACATGAGTTAAGTAGGGTGAATCTCGTGTTCAAGAACCCATGAATAGAATACCTACTACTAAATGGCATCATGGAATGCTTTCGAGAATGGTGGCCAGAATCATCACACTGGGAACACAAAACATGGCTAGATTACTAGGTGACTCCCTAAAACACTTAGGGTCATAATAATAGCTCCAACACATATGTCGAGGCAACAGAGTACCTCAACTCACCGATTAGTGTGGTTGAACTGGCCCAATGGGACATCAGGAACATGGAAAGGATTTGCAAATGCATCAGACTGTTTAGAAACCTAGGATGACTCGGACAGCATAATGGCTGTAAATGCTCAAAAGATTTGAGACATCCTGCCAAATGGTGGCATAACCACTTATCAACACAATATCAAGGTTTCGACATCAACTATCAACATACGGAAGTAGTAGGAACGGAATTGAGGCTTGAAACTATCAATTCTATAAGTCTATGGATTAGTAACACGTCATCCAGATAGATAGATGAGAAGGCCTAGTTCTTAATCCCGTAGAAAAGAAGAGGTTGACTTAGATCAGAAGAGCATATGGTAAAGGAGTAAAAAGAGCCTTACGTTCCCTTCCACAATCAATTCCCTTACATAACTAAAGCATTTCTAGACTCGACTTCGACCAGTTTGGCTTGGTAATCCTATAGGCAGTCAGACTCGGATACCAAAGCTGTCAGGACCCCGATCCTAAGTCACACCGATCTAGCATGTAACACTTCATATCACTTTGCGGCCTCACGCACGGTATTCCCACGGGTGCCACCTTATGTGGCTCGGGACCGTTTGCGCCTTTTGGCTCACGTATATGATAGTGTCGCTAGCATCCATATGATAGAGAACCCGGGCCGACATGACTAGTCGTGAACCCAAAGTGGCACTAACTTACGGGGACAGGCATACATGAAACAACATCGAACATGTCGGTCATCAGCGTGTGAATCCGGGCTGTAGCTACTGGGCTAATAGGACTCCGGGAACCCGAGCTGTAGCAGGCTAGGCAGGACCCCGGATGTCACCGCGTGACATTTCCCCGAAGGGACAGACACAGGAATGAAGTGAAACACATGCCGGCCAGTCAAGTGTCCTGAGCAGTAGTGCTGGGCTAGCAGGACTCCGGTGAACCGGGCTGTAGCGGACTACTATGGCTCATGGAAGCACAAGACTACATTTCCCATAAGAGAGGCTACCAAGGATAAACAACTAGGTTGTCGGATCCCACACATACCAAGCATTTCAAGCATACACACAATATGCTCGATATGCGTAAATACAACATGGCATGACAACAAAACTCTACGACTCAAAGAATTTATTCATTAGGCTCCGAGGAGTGAGATATTACAAACATGGGTCTCATGACCCAACAATCATAGCATACAAATCAAAACACATGCGGAAGCTTAACATGTCTGAGTATAGACATCTACAAATGAAAAAAAGGCTGAGAAGCCTGACTATCTACCAAATCCTGCCGAGGGCACAAGATCGTAGCTGAGGTATCAAGCTAAACGTCGAAGTCCACGCGGAACTACTAGCAAGACTAAAGTCTATCTGCAAAACATAAAATAAGCAAACATGAGTACAAAAGTACTCAACAAGACTTACATCAGAACTAACTACATATGCATCGGTATCAACAAGGGGGGTGGAGTTTAACTGCAGCAAGCCAGCTTTGACTCGGTGGCTATCTTAAACTACGACTGCAAGTAACTCTTGTGAGGTGGCGCACATGAGTCCACATATTCGCCATATCAATACACCACTATGGATCTGCTCCCGTCTCCCTACGAGAACGCCATCCATAGCACTCACGCTTATCTTGCGTATTTTAGAGTATCCACTTTCACTTGTCTATGAACTGTTATAGGCAACCCAGAAGTCCTTTACGGTGGACGCGGCTATTCGAATAGATCATTTATAACCCTGCAGGGGTGTACTTCTTCACACATGTTTCCACCACTTAGCGTCTGCACACGACATGTGCTCGGCAGACTTCAAGAGAAAGCCGATGTGGGTGTAGACCACGACCTAACCAACCACACAAGTCTCAAGTCCAGGTTTATCGCCTATTCGGGTTCCATCCGCGAGGAGATCCGGCCGGAGTTTCGCTCACAGCCCCAAACGATGTGTGCAGGGTTCCCAAGACACCAAACGGGCGACTCGCTACACCGTGCCACAGTGGATCTACCACATCATAGCCCACCCCAGGGGTCAGCGCTACGCACGGCTGCCAACACATATCCTACAAACACCAGAAACTAGTTGCAACTCCTGGACAGAGGACAAGGGCGGTTAATAAGTCAAGCGGGGTCATATTTCAGGGCCCAACGTGTGGTAGTAGCTGTTTCATGGATCACAAACACAGAACTCAGTTCCTGAGGACGGTTTCAATGAGAAAACCCACCATGTACTCCTACATGGCCTCTCACCGCTACCTTTACCAAATCGTGTTCACACGCTTAGCTCACACACAGTAGGACATGTTCATCACCATTCCAATTCATTCCCGATGAATCAGACCCGACTCAACTCTAAGCAGTAGCAGGCATGACAAACAAGCATGAATGAGTAGGCACATCAGGGCTCAAACAACTCCTACTCATGCTAGTGGGTTTCATCTATTTACTGTGGCAATGACAGGTCATGCAGAGGAAAGGGGTTCAGCTACCGCAGCATGTAACAGTTGAAAGGGTGTTGTCCTAATGCAGTAAAATAGAGCAGGAGCGAGAGAGTGGGATTGTATCGGAATGAACAAAGGGGTTTTGCTTGCCTGGCACTTCTGAAGATAGTATAACTCTTCATCGGTGTCATCAAACTCGTCGTTGAAACATGTCTACTGAGAGGGGACAATAACCGGCAAGGGAACATAAACAACATTCAATTAATGCAATGCACAAGCGAATGAATGATATGACATATTAAGGTACTGAATTGACCTAATGCAATATCTAGTCAATTTTAATTGAAGTGGAACTCAAACAAGATCAAATTCCAACTCCAATGCTATTTCATAAATTGCCCTAATCATCATTTGTCCTATTCAGTGAGGTTAACTTGTTCAAACATGCATGATCATGGCATAAACAGATTCTTCATATTTTTCTGATAATTTTTCATATATAACTTATTTCATTTGGAGTTATAGATTAATTTCTATGATTTTTCAAAGTTTTGGATATTTTCTGGAATTTTTTGATTATTTTAAATCCAGAAATGATTTACTACGTCAGCATGACGTCGATGTGACGTCAGCAGGTCAACGGAGACGGTCCAAGTCAAACCTGACAAGTGGGTCCCACTGGTCGGTGTCACGGTGCTAGTTAGGGTTGCTGACGTGTGGGTCCAGTCAACGACCACGTCAGCGGGGTCAAACCCCGCCGGTCAAAGCAGTCAACCCACCGGCGTTTAGCCGGCGGCGGCAGCAGACATGGCGGAGCGGCGCGGGATTCGCCTACAGGGCGCCGTTTGGCACGCGGAGCACAGCTACGGGATGCGGACGCTCGTCCGCATCCAACCGTGGTGGTGGCGCGGTCGGGGAGTGGCCGGAGTGGCGCCAGCGACGAGCTTGGCGGCGGCCGAAGCTCGGGTGCAAGTGGGGATGGGGCTGCGGTGCGCAAATGAGCGCGGCTAGGTGCTACGGAGGCTCTACGTGATACGGGGAGCGCGTTGGGCGCATGCCCGGGACCAAATGGTCACCGGAGCATCACCGGCTACGAGCGCGGGCGGCGGCGCGTTCAGACGTCCATGGAGCAGCGACTACGGGGTACCAGGGAGGAAACAAAGAGCGGGGTTAGATGGAGAGGCTCACGGCGAGTGCGGTGTCACCGGAGTTAGCTCGGGGGAGAGGCTGGTGCGGTCGGAACGGCGACGACGATCTCGGCGGCCGTCGGCGAAGATGAAGATGATGGAGTCGCTTCGGGCATCCCGCGGGCGCGTGATTCATCTTGGAGCTTCGTGGCGTCGAGGCGGAGCCTTTGGCATGGCGGAAGGGTGAGGGGGTGGCTCTGGGCACGGTGGCAGAGAACGGCGTCGGCGGTCGCTCTCGGGTGAGCTCGGGAAAGAGGCTAGAGGGCGAGGGAGAGAGCAGAGAGTGAGGGGAGAGGCAGAGGGGGCTGCGGGGCATCTCCAGACGCATCGGGGGCGCCTTGGTGGCAAGCAAGAGGTGGAGCTCAGGCGCGCGCGCTGTCGACACGCCTCTGCCTACTGGCAGAGGTTGAAGACAGCTGCTGCAGGCTAGTGGGCTGGGCCGCCAGCTGGAGTTGGGCCAGGTGGGCTGCCAGGTGAGCGCCAGGTAAGTCTCTCGCTCTCTGCTTTCTGTTTTTCTATTTATTCTATTTTGTTTTGATTAGTAAAATACTAGCCCATTTTATAAAATCCTGGAAATAATTAGGGGTGTTGTCTGAATTATTCCAGTGACCCATAACAACTTCCAACATTTTTGGAGCATCTAAAATATATATAGCATTGAAATAGCTCCAATTCAAATATGTTTGAATTAATTCAAAGCCCAAATATGTCCTGCAAAAATGTAACCCATTTTTGGTAGATGCTTCCACCTCAATCCAGAAATGTTGAACATTTTTAGTGGGCATTTTGAGTTCAATGAAAAGGTTTATTTTGACCTTGGTTTAATTCATTTGGTGCTAGGGTTTAAGCATCCCCATTTCAAGATTAATTGAATTTGAAGATGATGCATGGATGCAATGCCACTAATTACAAGAAGAATTCTAGGGCTGTGACATCGGCATCTTGTGCGACTTGGTGTAGACGTGCTCGCTCTTCCTCTTCATGTTGGCGTTGTCGTTGCCGTTCGCGTGCTAGTGCAAAAGCCTCTTGAGTTTGACATTGTTGGCGCTCTTGAGAGTCGGTATCGCGTAGAGGATTGAGGATTGCTTGACGATCATTGCGCACGGCACATCGAAGAGTGTTCGATGTCGGTGTACTTGAGCCGGAGAGGGTGAAGTCGGAGTGTTGAATTGAGCGGGTCCTTCTTGATGAAGACGAAGTGGAAGAAGAGCGGTTGAGCAACAAAGCGTGAATCTCATCCATCCTTGCATCATTCTCTTGCTTGTGATCATCGAGCTTGTGGTCGAAGTAGTCCCTTGTGCGTTGCTCGAAGAGTCGCAAGTCGGCGGCGAGGTTGTCGATGTGTTCACTCATTGCTTGTTGCTCTTGATGCAAAGCACGTTGTGCACCAAAGAGGTGGCTCTTGGTGACGTAGGAGTTCATGTCGTCACCGTGCTCAGTGAAGAGTGGGTTGGTAGAAGTACTTGGCCTATCCATCATTCCAAGACAAATGTGAGTGGTAGAAAGAGAAGAACGAATACCAAATGTACCTTGACCGAAGTTGAAAGTGGATCAATGATCACTGCAATGTAGGACAAGGAAATAGCACAATTGGTACTAGCTCTTGTCGGTTTCTCACACCTACACAAGTAAAAGCTTATGGCGGAGCTTGGTTAGGATGGTGGCACAAAATTTATGCAATCGTAAGTGAGCTTCAATAATGTTGGAAAAGATTCGCAAGATGCAATGTAACAAGTAGACCAAGCATATAAGGTACACGGAAACACACACGCAAAAAGATAAGTGGGGTCGTGCAACCAAGGGTGAGCCAAAATGTGGAATCCACAAAAATGCTCTTGTTGCACAACACTAGAGAGATGCTAGCACGATTGCACAATAGGCAGATACAAAGAACTTGTACACAACCTACTTAGCAAAAATGAAACGACTTCTATCCCAAGAATGCTCTATGCAAGGTGTTTCTATAATATGATCCAAGATGATCTTGTATGACAAGCTTAATGTTGTATGATGCTATGGTTCTTGCTTAAAAGCTCTTTGCTTGTCTTTCCTCTTTGCTTACAAGCTTGTTTGTCTCTTTGATGTTTGAGCTCTTTTCTCATGCAATGCTTCACGAACCAAGATAGCAATTGTGTATGCGATGACAACTTTGTGACACAAGAGATGATACCAATATAGATGCAACAATGATGTATGTATGCTATGGGTAGTATGATCACGAATGTGCACAAGTCTCGTTGCCGGCAATACGCAATGGCTAGTCTCAATGGGTAAGCAACGCAAAGGAGTAAGGCTATAATGGCTATCAATGTAATGTCAAGAGTGATATGTCCAATACCAAGACGAGGTTACCGTTCTTTCTTATGGTATGGTGTCAAAATGGTGGACCGAATACGAAGATGTAGTCGAGGTGGTCGTTGTTGATGACGCGTTCATGGCGAAGATGAGCGGCGGTGATGTTGATGTCGAACCATACCTAGATAGCCGAAACAAAAAAGGATATGGAACCGCAACTCAAGTTCTCAAAGCTCGAAGTGGCAACACGTGTCGGAGAGCGAAACGGTCCAAATGGTGGTGGTATGCGGAAGTGGTGATGGTGTATTGGTGGTAGGAGTGCGTATGCAGAAATGTGGGGCGGTGGTGGTGACTACACTAAGAAAATTCAATTTCGTCAGGGTTCGTTAGACATCCGAGCTGGGTCGGTCATCCGTTCGTCGGACGTTCGGGCTGGGTCGAACGTCCGGTGCGTGGGCGAAATTCGGGCATGGGATGACCTGCTAGGTTTTGAGATGGAGATGGAAAAAATGCTCAAATCTGAAGGATTTTGTAGATGGAAAGGGTGGGGAAAGGGGGGAAACATCTAAAATTTTTTAGGGCTATTTTTGTGGGGAATTTTCGAATTAGGACGAAAAACAACAAAACAAGGCTAGAAACACAACAGGGAGGCTCCGAAATCGTGATCAACGTGGCTCTGATACCAAGATGATCTAGGGTAGAACCCTAGTGGCTTGACCTTTCATGAAAGGAGCGGTTCCCGCGATGAACACGAAGAACACAAGGGGGAAAAGAGGGGAAACACAAGAGAATCACTAATCTAACACAAGAAAGTCACACATGTACTAGATCCTCGAATACATAGGGTTCACACGGTACACAATCAACTAAGCATGATACAAGGGTAACGGTCTTGTCCATGAGGAGGTCTTGATGTTCTTCGCTAAAGAGGGGTCTTGAATCCGCTTGGGGGATCTTCTCCGTAGGAGGCTCGAATCTCAGAGGAGAAGATAACCAAGTGGACGAGCAAAGCTCTCACACGAAATATGAGCTAATCCTTTGCTAACCCTAGAAAGTTGGGCGAGGTGGAGTATATATAGTCTTAGTGCAAAAGAGGGGGGCAAAGGGGTACATGGGCTGCGACCCAACACGAAACAGCGCACAGGCGTTGGACGTACAGGAGTCACCGGTCGTCCGGAGGCTCGCGAGGGTCCGGACATCTGGTGCCTGTCGGACGTCCGTAGATTCGGCTCGGGTGGTCTTCGGTCGGACTTCCGGTCGGGGTCGGTCGTCCGAGGAGCGTCGATCGTCCGTGGAGCATCGGAAGTTCGTCATTTTGTCTCAGGTGTGGAAGTGTCGGACATCTGGTCTAGGTCGGACGTGCGGAGCCTGGAGGTCGTCGGACGTCCGGAGCCTGGAGGTCGTCGGACGTCCGGTCCTGGCCGGTCGTCCGGAGCCTGTAGCTTCTTCTTCATCCCTTCTACTTCTCCATCATCACATCCATCTTCCTCTTCCTCTTCTACTTGCTCCTTAGCTTCTCCATGATACCTGAGCATGCACAAAGTGTCTGTATGTGGTAGTAGCCATGTCTCATGTGCATCAAAGTGGAAATGTGAGAGGAGAGATGTCACCTCGGTTTCAAGAGCTCTTGAATGTGCTCGTGTCATGGGTCCAAGAGGTGTCGTAGGAGATGTATTTGGGTCCATGGTGATGGTCGTGGGATGCTCCGCATCATATCTCTTGTTGGGAAGGAAAGTGGACATGTTCACTGATCATAAGAGCCTCAAGTACATATTCACTCAACCCAACCTCAACCATAGGTAGACTCGTTGGTTCGAAATGGTTCAAGAATACAATCCGAGTATTGAATATACTCCAGGAAAGGCCAATGTCATTGCAAATGCTTTGAGCAGGAAGGCTTACTGCAACATCTTAATTCACAATCCCTTCCAACCGGACCTTTGTGAAGCTTTCCGCAAACTGAATCTCCAAGTTGTTCCTCAAGGCTTTCTTGCCAACCTCCAAGTCTCTCCTACTTTGGAAGATAAAATTCGTGAGGCACAACTCCTGGATTCCACGGTGAAGAAGGTGAAAAATGGGATCGCCAAGAGCCAACCCAAATACAAGTGCTATCGCATTGATGACAAAGACACTCTATTCTTTGATGATCGAATTGTGGTTCCTAAATGTGATCTAAGGAACATCATCATGAACGAGGCGCACAATTCCCTCCTATCCATTCATCCTGGAAGTACGAAGATGTACCATGACCTTAAGCAGTCGTATTGGTGGACTCGAATGAAGCGAGAAATTGCTCAATTCGTGAATGAATGTGATGTCTGTAGAAGGGTGAAAGCAGAACACTAATGACCAGCTGGTCTCCTCCAACCTCTTGCTATTCCAGAATGGAAGTTTGACCATATTGAGATGGAATTCGTGACTGGATTTCCCAAGTCCAAGCGCGGAAATGATGCAATCTTTGTTGTCATCGACAAGCTTACTAAAGTGGCTCATTTCCTTCCAATCAAAGAATCTATCACAGCAGCTCAGTTGGCAGAGCTATACACCTCCAGGATTGTCTCTTTGCACGGCATTCCACAATTGATATCTTCAAATCGTGGAAGCATTTTCACCTCCAAGTTCTGGGACTCCTTCCAGAAGGCCATGGGCACCAACATTCGCTTCAGCACAGCTTTCCACCCTCAAACTAGTGGCCAAGTCGAGCGAGTAAATCAAATCCTTGAAGATATGCTCAGGGCTTGTGTCATTTCCTTCGGTATGAAATGGGAAGATTGTCTTCCATATGCCGAGTTCTCCTACAACAACAGCTTCCAAGCGAGTTCGGGCAAGGCCCCATTCGAAATTCTCTATGGAAGAAAGTGTCGTACTCCTCTCAATTGGTCAAAGACTGGTGAATGCCAACTTTGGCAACGACTTGATCACAGAGGCTGAAGAAATGTGCAAAGTCATCCGTGAAAATCTGAAAGCCGCACAATCGCGCTAGAAGAGTTACTATGATAGCATGCACCGTGATTTGGCTTTCGAGATTGGAGACCACGTCTACCTCCGTGTCTCTCCAATGAAAGGTACTCGTCGCTTCGGTATCAAAGGGATCTTTCCCCTAGATACGTGGGTCCTTTCAAGATCATTGGCAAAAGAGGCGACCTCGCCTATCAACTTGAACTTCCGTCCAACTTCGCAAACGTGCACGATGTGTTTCACGTGTCATTGCTTCGCAAGTGCTTCAAGACTCCTGAGCGCACCATCAACTTCGAAGGAATTGATCTCCAAGAAGATCTGTCTTATCATGAGAATCCCATTGCTATTCTTGAAGAAACCGAGCGCAAGACTCGCAACAAGTCTACCAAATTCCTGAAAGTGAAGTGGTCACACCATTCCGACCAAGAAGCCACCTGCGAACGAGAGGACCACCTTCGTTCCAAATATCCGGAGTTCTTTCAGTCCTAGATCTCGGGACGAGATCCTTTCGTAGTGGTGGAGTGTTGTAACACCCCGGATGTAACTTTCCATATTTGTAACTCCGACTCTTGCCATTTACGGTTTTAAGTTATGATATTCCCTTTGTGGTTTGGTTTTTGTCTTTGTTTTGCATTTTTTTCATGTCATGCGTTTCATATCATGTCATCATGTGCATCGCATTTGCGTACATGTTCGTCTCATGCATCCGAGCATTTTCCCCGTTGTCCGTTTTGCAATCCGACACTCCCACATGCACCGGCGCACCCCTCTTGTCTCTTTTCATGAGCAGGTGTTAAACGTTCTCGGAATGGACCGAGATTTGCCAAGTGTCCTTGGTACACCACCGGTAGACCGCTTGTCAAATTTTGTGCCATTTGGAGTCCGTTTGATGCTCCAACGGTTAACTAGATAACCGCAAAAGCCTCTTGTGTGTTGCAGCCCAACACCCCTCCAAAACAGCCCAATAACCCATCCAAACCTCTTCCATGTCCTCCGTCGTCGGATCACGATCGTGTGGGCGAAAACTACACCTCATTTGGACACTCCAACCTCCTCCTAGTTATAAATATGTGATCCCCTCCGAAAATATCGCAGTCTAAACCCTAGCTCCACCCTCCTCCGCCACCGGAGACGTCCGGCCCGAGCCGGACGAATTGCCGCCGCCACCCTCACCAATCAGGCGCCGCCACGTGGCAGCGCGCCGCCCACCGCCGCAGGCCCGCCCGAGCCCACGGCGGGCCCACGAAGCCCGCGCCGCCCGGCCGCCTCCCTCGCGCGTCCTCGCCACTGCGAGCTCCGCCCGACGCTGCCGCCACCGCTCCGCCGCCCCGCGCCCGCGCCGGTCAACGCCAGTAGCCGCGCCGCTCCTCCATGCCAAGGCCCCCGCCAAGTTCGCCGGATCCGGCCACCGGAGCCGGCTCGAGCTCCTCCCTCGCCGGATCCGCCCTCCCGCAGCTCCGACGAGCATCCACGCCCCGGCCGCCCTGTTCCTCGACTGTTCCGGCAAGCTCCCCCGACGAACCTCGAATCCCGTGCAACCCTAGATCCAAAAAGGTTGACCCCCCAAATTCCTCTAAGTCTTTTCTGAAACATTTTATGCAGCTGTTCATCGCCTCGTATCTCGGTTAGCGTGACTTTGATTGATGCATATGATATATAAAAATGTTCATTGTGAGATGCTTTTCATTTCATTCCATTGTGGCATGCTTGTTTGAGTTCATCTTGATGCCCTAATCATTGATGCAAGAGTGCTATACCTGCTGTTACTTATCATATCATGGTGATTTGTCATTTTTGCCACATTTGATGGGTGCTTCATATGAGCATGAGCTCAACATGTGTTTTGAACTGCAACATGCCATCTTTACAGGGGTGCTTGTCTTGAATTTTTTTGATAAATGTGGTGACTAGCACAAGCATGCAAACTAGGCTTTGTGATATTGCTGTTTTCAGGGACTTAGGTTTTTGCTAAGTCTTTTGCCTGTTGGTATTTTGATGCCATGTAAACCTGATGCTATAGTGAGATCCATGCTTGTTTTGAGATACTTCAGTAAGGATGGTTTGAACATATGGTTATTCTCTATCCATCCATGCCCTTGTTTGCAATTATGGATGAGACTAGCGTGTCCTTTTGTTTCTCTACTTTTGCTATAAAATGTTCCTGGAAGAATGTTAACATGTTAATCAATTTTGCCATGGTTGTTGATAATGTTCCATGCATCCTATGAACTTGATCTTGCCATGGTTAGTTTCATGAACATGTATTCTTGCTGTTGGTATGCTTATCTTGTCATAAAGTAATTTGTGGTGAGTGGTTTGAGCTCGCAAAGTTGCTATCATAATTCTGTTTATGCCATGCTCTGTTTTTCTGCCAAGTCTGAAACTGTTAATAAAACTTGCTATGTTTACATGGGTGCCATCATATCTTCTGTGCCTTTTTGGCTCATGATCAGTAAGGGACTTTTGATCTATGCTTTTAGCATAATCATGCCATGCCTTTGTTTGCTACGATATGTTCATGTAGCATGTTGTTTGCTTGCTCTAAACATGGCTTGCTAATGTTATTTCTGGCATGTTAGTATTTTCATGTTTTGTCAAGCATCTTGTGTACATCACTGCCATATACTTTGTTGTTATGTTGGGGTGCAGTAGCTTAGTTCCTTGTTGCATTCTAAGTGGCATCATGCTGTTAATCGCAGAATTGTGTCATTCTTGTTTTGCTTGCCATTTGCAAACCGTGCATCTGTTTCCGGTGATCTTTATATCGATTTCAACCGAAATCATCTCCTCTTTCCAGCAGCACACTTGGGTTGCCAAGTTGATGCCTTGATCATTCTTTCCCTTCCGAAGCACGCATATGCATTGCATATCATGTCTTGCATATCATGCCATGTAGTGCATCATGTTGCTTGTGCATTGCACCGTGATTGATTGTTGGTCCTTTGCTTGTGTTCTTGCTTTGGGTAGAGCCGAGAGACGAGTATGTGACCGAGGAACCTGTTGAGTACGCTAACGAGGATCAAGCTTTCGACAACTATCAGAACTTTGCAGGCAAGATGACCATACCCTCGAAATCACTTCTATCTTTGCTTGCTAGTTGCTCGCTCTATTGTTATGTCGCGCTACCTACCACTTGCTATATCATGCCTCCCATATTGCCATGTCAAGCCTCTAACCCACCTTCCTAGCAAACCGTTGTTTGGCTATGTTACCGCTTTGCTCAGCCCCTCTTATAGCGTTGCTAGTTGCAGGTGAAGACGAAGTTTGTTCCATGTTGGAACATGGATATTATTGGGATATCAATATTATCTCTTATGTACGTTAATGCATCTATATACTTGGTAAAGGGTGGAAGGCTCGGCCTTCTGCCTGGTGTTTTGTTCCACTCGTGCCGCCCTAGTTTCCGTCATACTGTTGTTTTGTTCCTTGATTTTGCGTTCCTTACGCAGTTGGGTGTTATGGGAACCCCTTGACAGTTCGCTTTGAATAAAACTCCTCCAGCAAGGCCCAACCTTGCTTTTAACATTTGCCACCTAAGACTTTTTCCCTTGGTTTTTCGCGAGCCCGAGGGTCATCTTTATTTTAAACCCCCGGGCCAGTGCCCCTCTGGGTGTTGGTCCAAACTAGAGCACCATGCGGGACTGTCCCTTGTCAACTTGGGTTATGTTGGTACCTGTATGCTTAGCTTATCCGGTGTGCCCTGAGAACAAGATATGTGCAGCTCCTATCGGGATTTGTCAGCACAGTCGGGTGGTCTTGCTGGTCTTGTTTTAACATTGTAGAAATGTCTTGTAACCGGGATTCCGAGACTGGTCGGGTCTTCCCGCGAGAAGGAATATCCTTCGTTGGCCGTGAGAGCTTGTGATGGGCTAAGTTGGGACACCCCTGCAGGGTATATACTTTCGAGAGCCGTGCCCGCGGTTATGTGGCAGATGGGAATTTGTTAATATCCGATTGTAGAAAACTTGACACTTAACTTAATTAAAATGAATCAACTGCGTGTGTAGCCTTGATGGTCTCTTTTTGGCGGAGTCCGGGAAGAAAACACGGTCTTGTGTTATGCTTGAACGTAAGTAGCTTCAGGATCACTTCTTGATCACTATTAGCTTCTCGACCGTGCGTTGCTTCTCTTCTCGCTCTCTTTTGCGTATGTTACCCACCATATATGCTAGTGCTTGCTGCAGGTCCACCTCACTACCCTTTCCTACCCTTAAGCTTAAATAGTCTTGATCTCGTGAGTGTGAGATTGTTGAGTCCTCGTGACTCACAGATGCTTCCAAATAGTTTCAAGTGCCAAGGATACCAGTGCAGGTGACGATTCCGAACTCAAGTGGGAGTTCGACGAGGATTCGGGCCGTTACTATGTTTCCTTTCCGGATGATCAGTAGTGGAGCCCAGTTGGGATGATCGGGGATCTAGCATTTGGGGTTGTCTTTCTTTATTTTGGTTCCGTAGTAGGAACTTTGATTGTACTTTGGATGATGTATGGATTATTTATATATTGTGTCAAGTGGCGATTGTAAGCCGACTCTTTATCCCTTTCTTATTCAGTACATGGGATGTGTAAAGATTACCCCTCTTGTGACACACCTACCATGCGGCTATGCCTCTAACTTGTACCTGAAACGTGGGAGATATAGCCGCATTGTGGGTGTTACACATCTAAAGCACCTCCATGCTCTCTGTCATTGGATCACAATCGTGTGGGCGAAAACCGCGCCTCATTTGGACTCTCCTAGCTCCATCGACGTATAAATAAGCCCCCCCTCCGAAATTCATGGGCAAAAACCCTAGCCTAGCTCCTCCGCGCAGCCGGACATGTCGGCCCACGACGGACACGGCCGCGCCACCGCCTCCGCGCCAACCACCGCCCGCCACGTGTACCGCGCCGCCGCCCACTGCCGCTGGCCCGCAAGCCCGAGTCGGGCCTAGGGAGCCCGAAGCCGCCGCCTGTGTGCTGAAACGCCGCCCAGTATGCCCCGCCGCACGCAGCGCCACCCAGTCCCATTGGCCGCCTGCGCCACGGACTTCCTCGCCCTGCTCCGCCGCCTTGTTATCGCGTCGCGCCCGGATCCGGCGACATCCCGGCCAGGGAAGGACCCCGCCGGCCGGATCCGCCGCCCCCCGACATCGCCGGCCACTTCCTCTCTCGCCGGAGTGCGAGCCGCCCCTGCCTCGGTTCATGTGCCAGATGAACCCTAGATCCGAAGGTTGAAATTCTCTCTAAGTCCCCGAATATTTCATCTCATGTGACCATCTTTGCCATGTCATATATCCATGCTCGTAGCTCCGATTTGTGCGTAGGATATATCGAAATGTCCATCTCGTGATGCTCTACGTGCTAGTGTCATTTGCATGCATGTTACTGTCCATATTTGTGCCCTAATTTAAGCTGCAAAAGTGTTAAATGAAGTTGTCTGCCGGAATCCATCATAACCTGTTGTTTTGTCTTTTTCATAGCATTTTGTGTGTTCATCCTTTGAGCATCATGTCTACATGTTTTAGGAGCATATTCATGCCATAATTACAGTGGTGCAAGCCTTGTATTTTTATGTGCCCTGTGCTAACTAGCACAAGCATGCAAGGTAGTCCACTTGATGTTGCCATAATTACAGTGGTGCAAGTCTTTTTCTGTTACATTTGGTTGCCATGTTGATTTATTACCACAAGTAGATCCATGCATATTTTGATGAAGTTTAGTAAGGGTGTTTTGAAGATATGGTTATGCCCTTTCCATTCATGTCATTGTTTGTAATTATTGGGAACTATAGCTTGTCATTACCATGCTTTCCTTTTGCTAAATATTGTTGTTGTCAGTCTGTTAACAGGAAGTGCATTTTTGCCATGTGTTTTGCTAGTGATCCATGCACCCTCTGACTATGTTCTTCCATGTTTAGCTTCATAAGTGTGTCCTCTTATTGTTGATTACTTTGAGATGCCATGAAATGCTTTGTGGTGAGTTGCACGAGCTTGCAAAGTTACTATCTTGAATCTGATTCTGCCACGCAAGATTTTCCTCCAAGTCTGGAACCTGTTCATATCACCTGCCATGTTTGTGTTGATGCTACCATATTTTCTATGCATCTTTGCGTCAAGTTCAGTAAGGGATTTTTATTCTTTGCCTTTAGTACTAGCATGCCATGCCCTTGTTTGCCACGATATGATCCTGTAGCATGTAGTTTACTAGCTCTAAACATTGCTACTTGATGCTGTTTCTGCCATGATCAGTGCAAAACTACTAAGTCTGTAAACTGTTTGTCATTTCCATCTTTGCGATGATGTTTTAGACTTATTATAGTGAGTACTAGCAGGAGCTCAATGTTCATGATTTGTAGAGCTTCACCTGTACTTCACTGTCATGTGTTTTGTTTCCATGTTGGAGTGTTGTAGCATATTTCCATGATGCATCTTAAGTGCTATGTTGTTGTTAAGCGCGGGTTTGCCTTGTTCTTGTTTTGCTCGTCATTTGCAAACCATGCATCCGTTTCCGGTGATCTATATATCGTTTCTGACTGAAATCTCCTAACATATCTAGTGGCATGCTTGGTTTGCCAAGTTGATGCCATTATCATCTTTTCCCTTCCGGCGTAGCCATATGCATTGCACATCATACCTTGCATTCCATGCCATGTCTTGCATCATGTTGCTTGTGCATTGCACCGTGATTGATTGTTGTTTCGTTGCTCGTGTTCTTGCTTTGGGTAGAGCCGGGAGACGAGTTCATGAATGAGGATCCTATTGAGTATGTTTATGAGGAGCAAGCTTTCGACAACCCTGAGAATTTTGCAGGCAAGATGATCACACTATAGGAATAAGCTAGTTTACCGTCAGTGAGGTTCTTTGCCGTCATCATAACATTGGGGCAGACGGCAAAGAGTTGTTTTGCCGTTAGTGGATGACGGCAAAGAATAACTGACGGTAAAACAGACGAATAACAGACGGCAAAGAATTACAGACGGCGAACGTACGCAAAAGGTGACGGCAAAAATGAGGCAGACGGCAAAGACGTGTTCTTTGCCGTCATCTCTGACCCTACTGACGGCAAATACGGCACCTGAACGGACGCCAGTTACAATGTACTTTGCCGTCAACTCATCCGTTAACTGACGACTAAGATTGTGAGTTCGCCGTCAGCTCCGCTAACTTGCAGACGGCAAAAAAAACACGGCCACGCAACACATGCCCCCGAAGAAAGAAAAAGGGTTTGTCGTCAGCGAGACCAGTGGCAGACGGCAAACAGCCCAATCCACTGATAGCCTGGTCGGACGCGCCGACAAAAAAACAGATCGCAGCCCCACCGCTCCCCTCGCCCCGCACCACCAGAATAGAGAGCAGCGCTAGGGTTCGAGCGCCGCCGCCGTTCTCCAGCACCACCGCTGCCCCCTCCTACACCGCGCCCCCAACCCCTCCTCCAATGGCCGCACCGTCGCCGGAATCTCCTCCCGTGCCCTAGCGCCACCGCGCTGGCACCACCGCTGCCGGGCACCACCTCCGCCACCGCCGCCGCCGCAGGGCACCACCTCCGCCGCTATTGGACTGCAAAGGAGAGGCAACTACACGGCCACCGGGCACTATCTCCCCCTCTTCCCCATCTGCCCCCACGGTGAGCATTCCTTCTCCTACCCCTCTGCCCTAGATGGATGGATGCATCGCTGCATGGATGGATGTATTGATCGATGGATGGATGAATGGATGTTGTAATTGGGGAAAATAGTATGTGCTCATTTTTGCTACACGCATTTGTTAGAAATTCTGTTCTGTTGATGATTTTGCACTCCTTAGCATGATGAGATGGGGAAAAAGAATATGTAATCTAGTTCTGTTGATGATTGTTAGCATGGAAATAGTATTTTTGTTAAAACTAAAGGAAATCTTGTTTGAGCAATTAGAGTATGTCAAAAGTTCAAGTGAAAATTGTATCTGTAACATTGTTGCCTACCATATAAAATAATTAATGGCCACAAGGATTTCATGCTTACTGCCGTAGTACATTTACAATAATGACATGGCTTAAATATAGGTAAATCTGATCCATATTGTAACTAAAATGTAGATACTATATATCTTTGTTTTTATGAGTGTTTCCTTTGTTCAAATGCTTGTCCATAAGATCTGCAGGTAAACCAATTATATGAAGAAGATTGATGCATCCTTTCTTTATACTTGTTCATCTTTGTTTCTGTTCAAATTTTCCGCGAGTGCTTATGTTGGTTGTGCTGGTGCTTTGATGTGCAGGGATCAATCTTTTCACCTCCAGAAGAACTGTTGGTCCTGTTACCGTCACCATCGCCGTCCACTACCTCCTCCACGGATCATATAGGGGTGAGCTCGACTGTTATCCCCACTCCCCTTATTTACTCTGTTCCGGTCGTCGTGCCAATGCCACTAGATTTTATTTTCATGTTAAGTCGCGTAACCTAGGCATCTCCCGTTCAAAAGGGTGGCATTTATAAATATGCATGTATTTGCATATTTATAACTGTCATCCTTTCTAATTGTCCATGTTATCCATGGACAGCCCGAGTACGTGTAGATTGGGTTTGTTTCCCGTGCTCTACTTCGGTCCGAGGCAAAATTTCGTCAGCGCCTCCCCATTGTTCTCCGGGTACACATTCTCTCGGCTTGTTGCCGAGACGTGTATCTAGAGAACAGCGGGGAGGTGCTGCCGAAATTTTGCCTCAGACCAGAGTAGAGCACGGGAAACGAACCCAATCTACACGTACTCGGGTGGGATTTGGACCCATCTTTACCTATTAGAGATAGGATTCAACCCATGAATGTCTGTTTCTCTTTTCTATGGTAAAAAATAAAACTAAGGCGTAAATAGTATGACAAAAGTAATTACTTGTGTATCTAGTACTTAACTTGATGAATATAAATTTGGTGTACCTACTGTTAGTGCAAGTATGGGTGATCATGCGTGGATGTACACTGGCCACCCTAGTCAGGCAGACATGACCGTTGAATGGGTGATGAAGACCAATGAAATTGTGGAGGCAGCATTTGCTAGTGGCAAGAGAAAAAGTTGGTGCCCCTGCTTGAAGTGCAAGAACGATATAGAACAGTCGAAGAAGACGATGGGTAAACACCTTCAGAAGCATGGGTTTAAGATTGGGTATACCCGGTGGACCTTTCATGGCGAGCCTGAACGTAGCAGAGAGGAGGTGGTTCGTCGGCGCACCAATGACAATGGTACCGGGATCGCTGACATGGTAGCTGACTTCAATGATGCACGTGAAGAGGGATCAGAGGAAGAACCGGAGGAGTCCGTGAGGGCTTACCTAGAAATGTTGAATTCGTCACAACAACCTCCTCACGAGTACACGGCACAGTGTCAGCTGGATACCATCGCACGAGCAATGTCTCTGAAGTCCTAGTTCAACATGAGCAGAGATTGCTTTAATTCGATGATGACCGCTTGGGGTATCTCTCTCCCTGAAGGTCACAAAATGGCTAAAAGTTGGTACGAAGCAAAGAAAATCTTCCGTGCACTAAACATGCCCTATGAGCAGATACATGCTTGTCCAAACGGATGTGTCTTATTTACAAAAGAGTATGCCGACGACAAGTACTGTGCCAAGTGCAAAGCCTCTAGGTATGTTGAGAGAGACATCGATGATGGTGTGAAGAAGCAGAGCAATGTCCCTGCAAATGTTCTTCGATATCTTCCAATCTTGCCAAGAGTTCAATGGCTTTTCTTGAACGAAGATACGGCCAAAATGATGACATGGCACAAATATGGGAAAAGACCTGACAAGGATGACCATGGGAGGCCGATGATGGTACATGCGTCTTGTGGCCAAGCATGAAAGAGTTTTGATCGAATACATCATCAGAAAGTAGAAGAGGCAAAGCATGTACGAATCACCATCGGACTTGACGGGTTCAATCCGTTTGGTATGGTGTCAAAGACATATAGTTGTTGGCCCGTGTTTGTTGTTCCACTCAACCTCCCCCCAGGCGTCCTGATGCAACGCAAGCACATATTCCTATCGTTGATAGTTCCAGGGCCCAAGTATCCAGGGAACAATATAAATGTGTACATGCCGCCACTGATAGATGACTTGAAAGAAGCTTGGGTGAATGGGATACGGACATACGATGCTATTAGCAAAAAAACTTCACAATGCATGTTTGGTACCAGTACTCATTGCATGACCTACCGGCCTATTCACTTTTCATGGGGTGGTCTGTGCATGGGAGGTTCGCATGCCCAAGATGCAAGGCGAGCCTTAAGTGTCGTTGGCTACAGCATGGTCGCAAGTATTCTTGCTTCGATTTCCATAGACAACATTTGCGCCCTGACCATCCATTCAGACTAAACAAGATGAACTTCATGAAAGGTGAAGTTGTCGAACACTCGCCACCACCTGAGATGACGGGTGAACAGATTCGTGATGAATTAAATGCTCTCCAGCCCGATCCCAACCGTCCAGGGTATTTCCTGGGATATAATGAACTACACGCCTGGACTCACAAGCCATGCTTCTGGGATCTCCCCTACTTCCACCAGCTCGAGGTTCCCCATAACATTGATGTAATGCACACTGAAAAGAATATCGCCGAGGCCATTTTTGGCACATTGTTCAACATTCCCAAGATCACGAAGGATAATACTAAGGCCAGACTTGATCTGATGAAGCTATGTGATAGACCCAAACAAAACTTGCGGGAACCCGTGGGCCGGAAAAATTGGACAATGCCACGGGCTAGGTTTGTTCTTACAAGGGAACAAAAGAAGGAGATACTCATGTGGTTCAAAACTTTGTTGTTCCCCGATGGGTATGCAGTGAATCTAATGAGGGCAGTGAATCTTGATAAATTGAAGCTTTGTGGGTTGAAGAGTCATGATTGGCACATATGGCTTGAGCGGTTAATGCCCGTGATGATTCGAGGCTATATCCCTGAGGATGATTGGGAAGTATTGGCAGAGCTTAGCTATTTCTTCCGTGTTCTTTGTGCTAAAGAAGTATCTCCTACCGTGATAGATGACATGGAAAAACAGGCCCCCGAGTTGCTCTGCAAGCTAGAGAAGATCTTTCCATCGGGCTTCTTTAATCCGATGGAACATATGATTTTACACCTCCCTTCCGAGGTAAGAATGGGTGGCCCTGTGCAGAACCGTTGGTGCTATGGACTTGAGAGAATGCAAAAGACTCTTCGAGCTAAATGTAGAAATAAACGTAGAATTGAAGCATCCATAGCCGATGCATTCTTGGCGGAGGAGATGTCAAACTTCAGCACATCATGTTATGCGGCCAATATTCCAAGCTTGCATAGTGCAAAGTCTCGTTACAATACTAGCGACCCCGGGCATGAATCCAAGTTCAGCCTTTTCAAAGGCCAACTCGGACATGTGGGTGCTTCTGGTTCAAAGATATTGGATCCAAAAGAGTGGAGATCGCTTACATTGTATATCCTCACCAACCTAAAAGAAGTGTGGCCGTACATTGAGTAAGTGATGGGTACATTATGTAACATCTACTCATATGTTTGTATCTAACTCCGCTCATTTCTCATTGCAAAGTGAATTCGTTGCCCAATTCTCTGATGGAGGGGTCGAACCTGATTCACTTGAAGAGTATGAGCTTCTTGTTGGCGAAGGAGACGGCAATTACGGTTTGATTTCTTGGTTCAGAGCAAAGGTATACTTCTTATTATGTAGACTTGAAGTTGGTATTGCGTGCGACTAATACAATAATCTTTTCCGCTTAAACTTGTAGGGACAAAGAATTGAAACAAGTTGCTAATGGGTTTGACTATAAGGTCAGTACGTTCGATAATTACGACATCAATGGGTATCGCCTCCGCACACATGGGAACAAGGAACGTCGGGCCGTTCTAAAAACAAGAAACACCGGAGTGTCGGCTATTTGCAATGGAGTTGAGTATTAGAAGAGTTGATGAAATATATGAACTACATTACTTTGGGGCAAATCCTCCAAAAGTCGTCGTCGTCAAATGCCATTGGTTCGATCCGGAGAAGGTTAGGCAAAGAGATGATATTGGGCAAGTCGAAATTCGACAAGACAACAAATTAGAATGAGAAGATGTCTATATTGTGGCTCAACAGGCGACACAGGTTTTTTATCTCAAGTATTCATGCCAAAAAGTACCTTAAGGGTTGGGATGTCGTGTACGATGTGCCGCCACATCGTAAACATCCTCCCCCGAATGAAGAGGATTATGAACCTCACATCAACCCCGACACTTATGATGGAGAATTCTTCCAAGAAGAACATGGGCCTAGAGGCCGTCCCAACATCCATCCACGCATGGAAGTACACATTGACAATGACAAAGAAGAAGCAGAAGAGGAATAAGAGGTTACGAACGTGGAAGACCTATCAATGCTTGAACGGTTACGTCTAGGCATTGCCGATGATAGTGACGATGATGGTGAACACGAGGACGACATCCTTGATGACACGCGTGATACCGATGATGAGGCCCGAACTGACCCCGAAGAAGATATGGATTGTGATCCGGGTGATCCCGACTATTTTTAGTTATAGTGTTGAACTGTAATGTTGATTTTGTACTAGTTGGGTTACCATGACCCAAATGATCATGAACATGCTGTAACGTTGAATTTGTATTATTTTTGAACGTATGCTTATTTATGAGAACTATAATGTACTATTTGTACTATAATTGCCTTAGTAATTCTCATTGTGACAATTCTTTGAACTTATGCTTCTTTATTTCAACTATAATGTATTTGTAATATAATTGCCTTAGTAATTCTCATTGCGCCAATTCTTTGGACTTATGCTTATTTATTTGAACTATAATGTTACATTTGTACTAACTGCTTACTTTTTGTCATGGCAGGTGAGTGAAGCATGGTGAGCTTGCATGGGAAAAGGGGTAACCCGGCAAATAAGGCCCCATTTCCCCTAGCGAGAAATTTGATTGGCAGTTTTCTCGCCGATCCTCCTTAGGCTTCCTCTCAGGCTCATCGAGTAAAAGGAAGAGGCCGGGGAAGAGGTGGAGGAAAGGCTAGGAGAAACCCGATTCGGCCTCCCTCGCCACCACCTGTCGTGACACCACCTGAGGATGAGGGGGTGGAGGACGAGCCGGTGTCTCACTCCCCCATGTCTGAGGAGAGGGTGGATGAGTGGTTGTCGCTGGAGGAGGACGAGGATCGGTCAGGGGCCCTGACCGCCGACGACGAGAATGATGGTTTTATCCAAGTTGAGGAGGGTCGAACCGTGTACATGCGTGGTTCGTCAAGGCTCCCGGAACGAGGGCTTCCTATCGAGCAGAGGCCATGTATTACTCCATATGGAGAAAGGTAAACTAACTTCGGCTTCCCATTTTCTACCTTCAATGTTTGCGACAATTGCTAATAACTTTGGCTTCTCATTATATAGCGATTGGGCGACAGTTGGAGATTCCCAGGGTAAGAAGCACCGGCTTGTGAATGGCGTCCTTGGATCCTCTTGAGGGAGCATTACCCTGGCACAGTTACTTTGCCTGGGGAGGTCAATGTTCCAGAGCCAGCACGGACTTGGTACCACTACATAGCCTACGAGGATCTTGGTGTAGCAAACAACATCGAGTTTCACAACAAAGCGGAGCGGGTCTTTGCCGAACTTTGGGTAATCATTAAGTTTCCTTCACACACTACATATCTATAATTCATAGCTAGTCAATTGCCTAATCTCGATTGGTGTCGCGTGTATTTGCAGGATTTCAATAGATGCGAGGAAGGGAACTTGGAGGAGGCACGAGCAGTCGTGAACCACCATTGCAAGAAGCTTGTGTGCAATCTGATGCATGAG
The DNA here is from genome assembly GCF_056163025.1 of Triticum urartu. Taxonomy (NCBI): domain Eukaryota; kingdom Viridiplantae; phylum Streptophyta; class Magnoliopsida; order Poales; family Poaceae; genus Triticum; species Triticum urartu. Next base: position 266,565,868 of record NC_141875.1, read on the forward strand.
GCGCGCCCTTTAGCCGTCCGCAGGTATAAGGCAACTCAAGGCTATATGAGTGTTGATAAGAAACCATGTAGGAACCTCCATCTTAAGAAGGATGAGTACATGCAAGTAAAGCATGTTCATGCTTGTTATTTCCTCAATAGGCTGGCACTCAATTTCTTTTTGACGTATATGAGATGCAATTGATCAATTAGGTTACTCCGAGATGGTGTGTCGACAAGGGGTAGTGCTGGGAGTGGATCATGGACTACTGGTGTTCTGAAGAGTATATGGAGAAAAACCTAGATTATAAAAATCGGCGAGCCGCAATGGAGGATCCACCACACCATCAAGGCAACTTGAACCTTAAGGGGTTCGGCGAGCGTTGGGTATGTCTTTCTTCCCATCGATTTGTTCTTCATAAGCTTTTTCTTGTCATACATGTTGCCAATCCTTGTGATGAAGTCTTAATCATGTTGCTTTGGTTGCAGGCGTCTCACAATAAGGCTCCGGAGCCCAACCTTTTTGTGGCGTACGCTTTGGCCCATAAGGGATCATTCCGATCTGCCACGCCTTACGATGAGAATGACACATTGCCTGCCTACACCAGCAAGACTGCCTATGATCGAATGGACAAATTTAAAAGGAAGGCAAAAGAGATGAGAGGGCCTGAGTATGATGTGACATTGGAGCCCCTTGACCACGAGGTGGTTATGATCTCTGGAGGTGGTAGGAAACATGGCAAGGAAGCGACTGGAGGTGGCATGTTTCCTAGGTCCTCCCGTCGCACTCTCCCTGAGTACAAAGCTCGGTCAGGTATCTCAACATCTTCTATATGTCAACGCTCGACTCCAGCAATGGTTGCGATGGAGGTATTCTATCCAAGTCCTTCTATGTATGCTTATTCTAATTCTTAGTGTTGGATTTGAAGATGTGATTGCAATGCCATATTCTGTAGTCTTGACTAGAGGAGCAGAGGCGACTGCTAGATGAGAAGTTGGAGGAGAGGTTGGCGGAGGAGAGGCGACTGGTGGATGAGAAGAGGGCGGAGGAGAGGCGACTAGCGGATGAGAGGATGCAACAGTACTTTGCAATGTTTGCGGTTAGTTCCTTAATAGCCTTGCACATACATCTAGTCTTTTACTACCAGTACTTAACTTTCACTCCTCAAACATAATTTGTAGGCTTATTGTACCCAGAATGGTATGCCCGCTATGCAGTTGCCTGACATTGCTTCGCCCCTATGGTTAGTTATCTGAAATACTTGCATGCACCATTATTGCATTTCTTAGTCTGAGTTTTGTGCTAACCATGTAATGCTTTGCAGCATCAATCAGGCCAAGGGTCAAATAATGATGGATCTTCACATGCACCAGGCCCAAACGCCAATGACCATGGTGGTTCTCCGAACCTTTGAGATCGAGTATGGTTAGTGCCTACATATCTCCATGACTTTCATGATTTAGAGACCACTTGAAGATATTCATGATTTAGAGACAAGTAGCTATTTATTTTCATGATTTAGACACCATTTGAAGATCTCCATGATTTAGAATCTTGCAAGTAGAGACCATTCGATTTGAAGATCAAATTTTTAAGTGGAAACAAGTAGATACCATTTATTTTCATGATTTAGAGACCACTTGAAGCTATTTTTATTCATGATTTAGAGTGTTAAGTTGAATCAGTCTTATAATTAGAGACACATAGCTATTTATTTTTATGATCTAGAGACCATTTGATGATCTCCATGATTTAGAAACTTGTAAGCAGAGACCGCTTGAACCATTTGAAGATCAAACTTATAATAGAGACAAGTAGAGACCATTTGAAACCATGATAGATTTGAACCATTTCAACCATGATCTTAATTAGCTATATGCATTCTTGAAGCTATTTACTTTCATGATTTAGAGACCAGCTGAAGCTATTTTTTTCATGATTTAGAGAGCACTCGAAGATATTCATGATTCACAGTGTTAAAATGAATCAATCTTATAAGTAGAAACAAGTAGCTATTTGTTTTCATGATTTAGAGACCATTCCTGAAGATCTTCATGATCCAGAATGTTAAATTGACATGTTCAAAATTGGACAAGGTCTGAAAGTACTTCCTTTTGTCTATTCGTCATCTTGATGATTTAAAGCCCTTTTTTATTATGCCAAAATTTGACATGTTGATGATTTCATCTTGTAGGTTGCCACACAGATGCTCTTTGGACTATGATATGGACATGAAGACATTTGTTGTAGTGCCAAATATTACGTATTGATGCCTGCTTTGTTCATTTGCTATGGAACACATTGTACTCTTGTATTTGCTATGGACTAGCTCGCTATGGGCATTTGGTATACTCTGTGTGGTATTTGATATGAATGTGTTATGGAACAGTGCTATGAACTGTGTCATATTTGCTATGAAACAGTGCTATGAATTATGTGTCATCTGTGCCAAATTATAATATATATTGTGTATACAAACTATACCAATTTATATCTGTGCCAAATTATGATATATATTGTGTGCTAAATTAATATATATATATATAATGCCAAAAAAAGTGCACAGCTTTTGCTGTCATTCAAATGGGATTCTAGACGGCAAAAGTACCCATGTGGCACAAGCCTGTGCAATCGGACTACAGCCCAGTCCAGGGGTTTGCCGTCTGCCTTTTGTCGCTAGATGGCAAACCTGGAGACTTTGTTGTCTGTCTCTTGGGCCGCCTGATGGCAAACCTAGCGACTTTGTCGTCTGCCTCTTGGGCCGCCTGACGGCAAACCTGGCGACTTTGCCGTCTGCCTCCTGGCCCGCCTAACGGCAAAACGCTAGACTTTGCCGTCCGCGTGGACGAAAACCTGACGGCAAACATTCTAACTTTGCCGTCCCCCGAGCTTAAAGCCTGACGGCAAACCTGTAACGGCGTCCATCTCTGTTAGGCAACTTTTTTGCCGTCTACACTGTATGGCTGACGGCAAAGTTTTTGCCGTCTTTGCCGTCTGCCCGACAAAAAGCTGACGACAAAGTCTTGCTTTGCTGATTTATGCTTTAGCGTCTAACTTTATCGTCAACCGGCTGACGGCAAAGTCTTTGCCGTCTGTATTTCGCTCTTTACCGTCTGTAATCGCCAGACGGCAAAACTGTTGATTCATGTAGTTTCATTACCCCTGATATCACTTCTATGTTTGCTTGCTAGTTGTTTGTTCTATCGCTATGTCACACTATCTATCACTTGTTTATCAAGCCTCCCATATTGCCATGTCAAGCCTCTAACCCACCTTCCTAGCAAACCGTTGTTTGGCTATGTTACCGCTTTTGCTCACCCCCTTTTATAGTGTTGCTAGTTGCAGGTGCAGTGCAGGTTGTTCCATGTTGGAACATGGATATGTTGGGATATCACAATATCTCTTATTTAATAAAACTATAAAGAGGCTAGCCAACCCACCTCCACAAGGCTCCTCCGATTGGGGCCTCGTTGGCCGTTCTATCTGCCTCTCCAACTCAGTTGCACCGTTGGATCTTCACTTGCAGTTAAATCATTTTTCACCTCATAGTCATTTTACTGCCTAATGACAAGTGGGCTCGTCACCTCGCAGTCATTTTACTGCCCAATGACAAGTGGGCTCGTCTCACGCTAGCAGTGGCTGGGTCAGCAGCGGGTCATTTTCGGTCGGGTGAGCCTTTCCTCGCGCACCCCACGTCGCGCGTCCCGTGGCTTGCCTGGGGGCTGGGGCTGGAGCGAGGAACCCATTGGGCACGACCGCACCAACCCTAGCTCCCGATCCACAGCCACGCACTCCTCCCTCCCCCTCTCACAGCCGCCACACCCCATTCCTCTCTTCCTCCTCCCTCCTCCTTCCCGAATCCCTGCCACCACCACACCGAGTCGGCCGATGGTGAGATAAAGGAGCAGGGTAGGCGACCCGTCGCGATGGGATGAGGCTACAGGGAAGAGGGTCATGTCGCGTGGTGGCCCAGATGCGGCCGCCCCATGGCCGGCCTCGACGAGCACGGCCTTGATCCGGCCTCAGCCGGAGGACCTCGAGCCGAGGAGTGCGGCCTCGATCGGGACTCGGCATCTGGGGGGACGACGGAGGAGGAGGGGAAAGCAGGGGAGCAGCAGCCAGCATCTGGGGCGGCGGCGGCTGGACTCTTCTCCTGTCTCGCCTCGGCCGCCTCCTCTCCTCCCCGCGTCGTCGGCCCCCTCCTTCGTCCTCATAGCCGACCATCTCCGTCACTTGGGCCCCATGGCAACGGCAGGGTCTTCCGGTCGGGATTTAGACGAGGAAAAGGTGAAATCGAGCGTCTCGATGGTGCCATGACTGATACACGGCGACGGCTAGTCTGTGAGCGCCACACATGGTGCAGCAGGCTCGGCGGGCAGTGGGCGCGGCAGGCAGCGGGCGCGGCGGTCAAGGCCAGGGGCGCGGATTGGGGGAGATGCGCACACGAGGAGAGATTGGGGGAGATGCGCACACGAGGAGCGATGGCGACCGCTTCTGTTGCCAGCACCGAGGTGAGCTTCACCCAATCTCTTTCTTACTCTCTCCGTGCGGCCTCCTCCCCTTGGCCCCTGATTCATCGATGAGGCATGCCATGGTTGTGTGTTCGCAAACCCTTCCCTTTTATCTTCTCAGGAAACGAGGCATGAGGAGACGATGCTCTTCTGCAGCCTCATAGTTTTTCTTTGATTTTAGCTATATGTAGCCACTTTTCTTGATTAAGTTCAGAAAATGGCAATGGGTGGTTGAATAGTTCAAGTTGGTTCATATGCTTTGTGTAAAATTGTTTTCATAGATCATGTTATGCACTTAGGATGCATCCAATCATTTTTTTTACTTCGCAAGATGATGTTGCGAGTGTACATTTAGACTGGATAGAGATAGCAATATACCAAGAGTTCTAAGAATTGGATTCGTAAAAGCAGGGATGTTATTGATTCATCTGAGCTGCTCTATCTAATTGTATTTTATTAAGACCCTGCCATTTTAAATATAGCTTTTACATTCCTATTCGACAAATAATTGCTAACAGAAAGACGGAAACACACTTTTTAAAAAATGTTTTGTGCTAGGTAAATGATGCTGCACAACAAAATACAATTGCCTTTGTGTCTTACATAACTCATTTGTGTGTATTCAGGCCATACTGCCAGTACATTCCAAGTGGAATGGAGTACCCAGTTTTGTCCAGAAAGTTGAGGCCTTCCGGTGGTTCTTTTGCAATGAGGGTTTCAATGCTAACCGTATTGCATTTCCATTTTCAGGGTTTCAATGAGGGTTTCAATGCTAACCCTCCAGTGCATATATTTGCATGATGATGTAATGTTAGACCAACTTTCTGGTTTAAGTCCATTGTTTGGCGCCAACGTGCATTTGGTGTTGATTGCTGGCTGGCCGACTGCGGTGTGCTACCGGCGATGAGATCCAGGAGGTGGCGGCGGACAGGGAGTCGAGGTAGGGATGAACTTCCGATTAAGATGCAGAGCTGCTGTTTTTATCATGTTGTTCTTATCCCGCTCACTGTGATATTTGTGGAAAATATTTGCACTGTGGTTTGGTTAAGATATAGAGCTACTATTTTTATTCTGCATTGCCTCGTGGGTCTTATTATATGGATTAAGCACAAGGCATCTGTGGTTCAAAAGTTTTTAGTAACTTGTGTTTATCTTTACTGTCTGGTGTTGAATTGACCGATTAGTCGGTTGAATTGATTGTAAATGATTGCCCAATGTGGTTATCTGAAGATTGTAGTTTACCATATATGCTTACTACAAAATGCTTATTTTGCTTCACATGTAAGGCTGTAACAGGATGCATTTCTCTCACCTTATTTCTGCAGGACCTTTTTGCTTGCATTCTCGTGTCTTTTGGCAAGGAGAAAATTATCATTTGGAGGGGAAAAGACAGATGAAAACATGCAATATAGTATATGCAATTGACATACCCTTCAGTTCTTGAATCAGAGTTCAGTGGTGAAGAACACTACAATTTTTTGGTTGATGGATTGGTCTGAATATATTGTAAGGGATTTTGCATGAAGTGGTTATTCAAAGAATGGAACCAATTTTATGGTGAGTCTCTCCTGTAGGATTCTACTAATGTTTATTTGGCTTGAAGAATGTTACATTACGTTTTTCTCTTCCCCTTGTGTATGACTTTTTCCTTACATTCCCGTATGTTTTGACAAAGAGCAAATATTATTTGCAGTGAAAAATACTATGATTAAAGCATACACGGTACTAGCCTGAAATATTATTTGTTGCCTTAGTTATAATGATCTATATGAGGAATTTCATCCTGATATGTATGCGTACATTTCTTTTGTTATAGATTTTACTGAATGGATATGGTACAACCTCCATGATATTTGAGTGGTCCAGAATCAAGATTCCCTGAGAATTTTACCCTTCGATGAACAATGCAAGGTTTCTTTTGCCCTAAATTTGAATCCCAATAGGATTTCAGCAGGAATTTAAAATTCTTAGTTGATGATTCATTTCAGTGTTCAGTACAATGAGGCTAGATTATTTTCATAAAATGCCTGCTAAAATCATCCTTCGGTCATTTTTTACTACTCTTGTTTGGTTGTTTAATGCTGAGTAATCAAATATATTCCATGAAGTGCTTCTTGGTATTTTACAACCGTTTACTCTGAATTCTGGTCTTCATGCCTTCAGACAATTTTCAGGTTGCTTTTCCATGATTTCAAATAACTTATACTACCTCGGGGCGTATCTAGATCTAGCACAGAAGAGATGTGTTTCTTGAAGACCTGAAAAATGATAATACTAACAGGATTGTTTTTAATAATGCCAGTACTGCTCCATAAAATAAACATAGAACTACAAAGCTCATGTTCACTCCTGCAAAAAAAATTCATAACAGTTAATTCTGCTGTAGTTGTAGATGTACATCCTTTATTCTCGCAACAGTTAATTCTAAGGCCATTCATATTGTTGCAGATTTTGCCTATTCTTTGAGATGGATGATGATGAGCGGTGCAACCAAAAATTCAGAGCTGGGCTTTACACACTTCAGTGGATAAGTGAAGTTCCAGTTTTTCTTCTGTACCCTATTACTGCTCTCTTGTACAGAGAGCAGTGAGTTTATATTGGCTAAATGTTAGATTGGAATGCAGGAGTAGCATGACAACACCAAGGTAGAGAGACCTGAAGAGAAGCAAGGGGATGGACCAAGGAAACTAGAACTGTGTTGTCGTGATGTGGGTCGTGTCGTCTTCGTCCTTCTCCATGGAGGCATATATACATAGTTTAGGTATAGGAAAGGAGACCGTCTCCATGGAACTCTGACTGATGTGTAATGTCCTCATAGCTAGGACTGGACCGTTTACAGAGGGAGTACTTGAAAATAGATTCTTTATATATTTTTTGGTTCCATCAGCCGCATAACCTAAATTAGCAATTAGGTATCTAAACAGTGTAGTGTAACCATTGTGCTTGCTACAGTTTTACTTTAGTGTTGAAATGTTTTTGTTGGCTTGTTCTGTACTACGAAATATTTTTGTTTTCCCAGCCATTGTTTTCTAAATCCTATCAGCATATTACCTGATATGGCCTTTGACGTTTCTGTTTTATAACGAGCTTTGCAACAGTCAACTTGAGTATGGTATGGTTTATTCTTTTCTGTTGCGGCTATTCGAGAGAAATTTAGAGCTCCACAACCTTCTGAAGACTTAGCAGAGATGAAACAATCAATCAATTGAGATGCATCACATGATCTTTTTCTCTTGACATTTATGGGTATTGAACCCATAGATCAGCTTATCAATGGAACTCTTATCGGGTTGAGAAGGTGTCACAAAAACTAAAGAGCAGTTTTAACATGGTCCCTAATTAACTCTTACCTTCTTACCTATTATGTGAAGGGGGTAAGGGGGACCTTGTTAAAATTAGCGAAAACTCAAAAACGGGGCGATTAGCTAAGGAAAGAAGCTGAGAAGCATGAGGAAGGACTTTTAGGATGGTACCGCGGTCAAATGCATCCTAGGATAGGTACTTTAAGAATTATGGTGTGTTCTTCTCCTTTTTTGTTTACCTTAGCCACATAGGTTAGCCTCTATTTATTATTATCCTTCTGTTTAGAGTAGATGCTTCCATCAGAACTGATATCCACAGGGGCAGTTTGAGATCCTGTCAGGACCCCGATTCTAAGTCACACCGATCTAGCCTGTAATACCTCATATCACTTTGCAGCCTCACGCACGGTATTCCTACGGGTGTCGCCTTACCATGGCCCGGGACCGTTTGCGCCTTTTGGCTCACGTATATGATAGTGTCGCTAGCATCCATATGACAGAGAACCCGGGCCGACATGACTAGTCATGAACCCAAAGTGGCACTAACTTACGGGAACAGGCATACATGAATCAACATCGAGCATGCCGGTCAGCAGCGTGTGAATCCGGGCTGTAGCACTGGCTAACAGGACTCCGGGAACCCGGGCTGTAGCAGGCTAGGCAGGACTCCGGATGTCACCGCGTGACATTTCCCCGAAGGGACAGACACAGGAACGAAGTGAATCACATGCCGGCCAGTCAAGTGTTTCGGAGCATTAGTGCTGGGCTAGCAGGACTCGGGTGAACCGGGCTGTAGCGGACTACTATGGCTCATGGAAGCACAAGACTACATTTCTCCATAAGAGAGGCTACCAAGGATAAACAACTAGGTTGTCGGATCCCACACATACCAATCATTTCAATCATACACACAATATGCTCAATATGTGTAATACAACATGGCATCACAACAAGACTCTACGACTTGGAGTATTTATTCATTAGGCTCCGAGGAGCGAGATATTACAAGCATGGGTCTCATGACCCAACATACAGAGCATACAAGCAACAAGCACATGTGGAAGCTTAACATGTCTGGGTACAGACATCTACAAATGAAAAAGGCTGAGAAGCCTGACTATCTACAAGACCCTCCCAAGGATACAAGATTGTAGCTGAGGTAACAAGCTAAACGTCGAAGTCCACGCGAAACTACTAGCGAGACTGAAGTCTCTCTGCAAAACATAAATTAAGCAAACGTGAGTACAATTGTACCCAGCAAGACTTACATCAGAACTAATTACATATGTATCGTTATCAACAAAGAGGTGGTGCAGTTTGACTGCAACAAGCCAGCTTTGACTTAGTGGCTAATCTGAACTACGACTGCAAGTAACTCTTTTGAGGTGGCGCACACGAGTTCACATATTCATCATATCAATACTCCACTATGGATCCGCTACCGTCTCCCTACGAGAACGCCATCCATAGCACTCACACTTATCCTGCGCATTTTAGAGTATCCACTTTCACTTGTCTATGAACTATGCAAGGGGTCCAAGTTTCCATATCCGAGGAATCCGGCTATTCGAATAGATAATGATAACCCTGTAGGGGTGTACTTCTTCACACACACTCTCGCCACTTACCACCATGTACACGTCGTGTATCTTGGCAACCTTCAAGCGGAAGCCTGGCAAGGGAGTCGGCCACGACCTGACTAACCAACAAGTCTCTAGTCCAGGTTTATCGCCTATTCGGGTTCCATCCTCAAGGAGATCCGGCCGGGGTGTCGCTCACGGCCCCAAACGATGTGTACAGGGTTTCCAAGCCCACCATCCGGGTGCCACTTGGTACACCGGGCCACGATGCCTAGTCTGTCCCAAGCCCACCTGTACCGGGTGCCACTTGGTAGACTACTAACACTACCTACAAACACCAGAAACTAGTTGCAACTCCTGGACAGAGATCAGGTTGATTAATAAGTCGAGAGGGGCACTTAAGCATTCCAATGTGTGGTAGTAGCTGTTCATGGATCACAAACACAGAACTCAGTTCCTAAGGACGACTGCAATGAGACAACCCACCATGTACTCCTACATGGCCTCTCACCGCTACCTTTACCAAATCATGTTCACACACTTAGCTCTCAACAGTAGGACATGTTCACCACATTCCAATTCATCCCCGATGAATCAGACCTGACTCAACTCTAAGCAGTAGCAGGCATGACAAACAAACATGAATGAGTAGGCACATCAGGGCTCAAACAACTCCTACTCATGCTAGTGGGTTTCATCTATTTACCGTGGCAATGATAGGTCATGCAGAGGAAAGGGGTTCAGCTACCGCAGCATGTAACAGTTGAAACGTTGTTGTCCTAATACAGTAAAAGAGAGCAGGAGCGAGAGAGTGGGATTGTATCAGAATGAACAAGGGGGTTTTGCTTGCCTGGCAGTTCTGAAGATAATATAGTTCTTCATCGGTGTCATCGATCACATCGTCGGAACCACGTCTATCGGGGGGAAACAATCACCGACAACACAGAAAGAATATAATCAATGCAATGCACAATATGATACATGATCATGACATGTCAATATGCTGTGATTTGAACTAATGCAACTAAAACCAGAATGGTTTGAGCTAATTTGACCCAAGGGTTCAAATTCAAACTCAAGTTATGAATTTATAATGTGCCTTATCATGTTTTGATCTATACAGCAAGGTTAAGTTGCTTTGTCATGCATGAAACCAACATAAATGGATAGATTGGATTTTTCTGATAATTTTTCATATATAAATTATTTGATTGGGAGTTACGGTTGAATTACTATGAATTTCTGAAGTTTTAGACATTTTCTGGAATTTTCTAATTATTTAAAATCCAGAAAATGATTTACTGCGTCAGCATGACATAGCTGTGACATCAGTAGGTCAACTGAGCTGTTCTGGGTCAAACCTGACCAGTGGGGCCCACTGGTCAGTGTAATAGTGCTGGCTTGGGTCACTAACAGGTGGGGCCGGTCAAGGTCCACGTCGGCTCGGTCAAAGCTGACGCATCGGTCCACTGGTTTTGCTAATTAGCCTAATTGTTTTGGTTAACCAGTAAACTAAAAAAGTGGGACCCACTGTCAATGACTAGTGTTAACTAATACGGTTAATTAGTCCCTAATCTAATGACGGCCACGTCGGCAGCCGCCGGGGTTAGTCGCCGGCGACACACAGACGCGGCGCAGCTTGCCGGAGTGGCGCTAGAGGCTGCGGCTTGCCGCGCTGAGGGCACTAGGGGGGAGCCCTTGCTCACCCCCATCCAGGGGTGCACGCAGCGGCGCAGGGATTGATTAAGTCCTTGACATCGTGGTTCATCCGATGAGATCATCGTGGAACATGTGGGAGCCAACATGGGTATCCAGATCCCGCTGTTGGTTATTGACCGGAGAACGTCTCGGTCATGTCTGCATGGTTCCCGAACCCGTAGGGTCTACACACTTAAGGTTCGATGACGCTAGGGTTATAAAGGAAGTTTGTATGTGGTTACCGAATGTTGTTCAGAGTCCCGGATGAGATCCCGGACATCACGAGGAGTTCCGGAATGGTCCGGAGGTAAAGATTTATATATGGGAAGTCCTGTTTTGGTCACCGGAAGAGTTTCGGGGTTTATCGGTAACGTACCGGGACCACCGGGAGGGTCCCGGGGGTCCACCAAGTGGGGCCACCAGCCCCAGAGGCTTGCATGGGCCAAGAGTGGTGAGGGACCAGCCCCTAAGTGGGCTGGTGCACCTCCCACAAGGCCCAAGGCGCAGCATAGGAGGAGAAGGGGAAAACCCTAGGCTCAGATGGGCCTAAGGCCCACCCTAGGGGGCGCCTCCCCCTCTCCCCTCTTGGCCGCCCCTTGTTTCCCATCTAGGGCTGCCGCCCCCCCTAGGGGTGGGAACCCTAGAGGGGGCGCACCCTCATCCCTCTCCCTATATATATGAGGCCTAGGGGCTGCCCAACACACGCGATCTGATCTCTGCCTGTTGGTGCAACCCTCCCTCTCTTTCTCCTCATATCTCGCGGTGCTTGGCGAAGCCCTACAGGATTGCCACGCTCCTCCATCACCACCACGCCGTTGTGCTGCTGCTGGATGGAGTCTTCCTCAACCTCTCCCTCTCTCCTTGCTGGATCAAGGCGTGGGAGACGTCACCGGGCTGTACGTGTGTTGAACGCGGAGGTGCCGTCCATTCGGCACTAGGATCATCGGTGATTTGGATCACGACGAGTACGACTCCTTTAACCCCGTTCTCTTGAACTCTTCCGCTTAGCGATCTACAAGGGTATGTAGATGCACTCTCCTTCCCCTCGTTGCTAGTCTCTCCGTAGATTGATCTTGGTGATGCGTAGAAAATTTTGAATTTCTGCTACGTTCCCCAACATACTTCTGCTGCTTAGCCACTTGAGTAGAGGAAGAAGGAGTAGCATCTCTGACTCGCTTCTTGGAAGCATCACACTTCAGTTGAGCATCCTCTTCCTTCAATGCCATGTTGTAAAACTCATCGTACCTCCTGGGCTCAAAGAGAACGAGAGCTAGCTGGATTTCTTCTCTGAGACCACCCCTGAACTGATATATCATGCTCTTCTCGTCAGGGACGTCCTGCTTAGCAAAGTGGGCGAGCTTCTGAAACATCTTGTTGTAGTCATAGACAGACATAGAGCCTTGCTTCAGGTTGCGAAATTCCTCACGCTTGCTTTCAACCACGCTCTGAGGAATATGATGAGCTTTGAAGTCTTGACGGAATTCATCCCAGGTAATCTCACGTCCTCCTCTGGAATCTTTGTACTGCTGAAACCATTCTGCAGCTTGGTCTTTGAGTTGGAAGGAAGCGAACTTGACAAAGTCCTCAGGCCTGACGTTACTGCACTCGAAATGCTTGCACAAGTCCACGAGCCAATCATCAGCGTCAGTTGCCTCAACACAATTGCTGAAAGTCTTTGGCTGGTTAGCAAGGAACTGGTTGAGTGTAGCAAAGTGATTCTCATTATTGCCTTGGTTACCTTGGTTCGCTTGGTTGCGCTCTTGAAGAATTTGCATGATCAACTGCGTGTTTGCATTGGCCATCACAGCTTGCCATGCCTCCGGAGGACGGGGTGGTGGTGGCGGATCAGGATTCGGAGTCGTGCGCGTTGGAGGAGCCATCCTGAAGAGGTTGACATCCATTTGCACATTGATAGACAAAAATTGAAGCTGAATCCAACGGGTAGAAATTGCAACATATAGCCTTCACATCCGAACAAAATGAACGAATGCATTCCAATTGAAATGGTCACATATCCATAAATTGAGAAGCCACTTAGAATTTAGGTAGAGGAATAAATCAACAAGGTACGGAGCAAGAACGAATACTCGGTAAGGATCACCCAATCTCAGACCAAATATCCGTGGAAGAAGAACTAGAGCTACAAGAATTCCCACCTATGAAACTCCCGAACCTTTCCGGTTATGCAATCAGGTGTTGGGGATACAGGGGAAGCATAATATCTCACCCAAATCTAGCAAATCCTACATCCAGCTGTATCCATCCTTCAACACATAACCGAGAAAACTTCGGAAATCATCTACCTCAACCTTCGAAAAGCATCCGTCATACAAGTTATGGCAATACTCCCGAACTCCCGCCCCAGTACTGGGCGGCATCGAGGTTATCTCACCAACAACCGCATAAAAGAGATTTTCGATGTCGGCGAACTAAACTCAGGTATTCTAGAACTGCAACGATAAAATTATGACGACAACACCTTGGAGCTCAACTCCCCGGGATACTGCCACAACCCCTAAATGACAGGAGGCACCAAGAACAATGTTCTCGTCACAAAACCATCCGAACGATTCCAAGATACCCGTGTGATCCTAAATTTTTTTAGTGAAATTTGAGAAGAGAAGAGTCAAAACTCTACGTCAGGATGCCTTACTAGAGCGATGAGGGGACTGGGGAGTAAAAATAATTCCTAAACTCTCTGATATATAATTCCTAAATGACTCAAAACATTTTTCTAGACTCAACTCGTCCGCTAATTCGGTCAACAAGTGGGGGATCCTAAGGTCGGGGAAGGCTCTGATTACCAACTTGTAACGCCCTCGATGCGGCTATATCTCCTACGTGTCAAAGCACGACTTAGAGGCATAACCACATTGAAAGAAATGTCGCAAGTAAGGTAATATTCACAACAACCCATGTAAATAGATAATAAGGGGAAAGGTACATAGTTGGCTTACACTCGCCACGTCAAACAAAGTACATAAATAGCATTACATCATCCAATACACTCATGGTCCAACTACGGTACCAAAATAAAAGATCAACCCCAACATGCGACATGGTCCCGATCGCCCCAACTGGGCACCACTACTGATCATCAGGGAAAGACACATAGTAACGGCGTGAGTCTTCATCGAACTCCCACTTGAGCTCAAGCACATCATCTGGAATCGGAGTCATCGGGTCCTGCATCTGGTTTGGAAGTAATCTGTGAGCCACGGGGACTCAGCAATCTCGCACCCTCGCAATCAAGACTATTTAAGCTTATAGGAAAGGCAAGGTAAATGTGGAGCTGCAGCAAGCGACTAGCATATATGTGGCTAACCTATTCGCAAAAGAGAGCGAGAAGAGAAGGCAAAGCATGAACGAAGAACTAGAGAACAACCTACGGCAAACATTACTCCAACACCGTGTTCACTTCCCGGACTTCGCCGAGAAGAGACCATCACGGTTACACACGCAGTTGATTCATTTTAATTAAGTTAAGGTTCAAGTTATCTACAACCGGACATTAACAATTTCCCATCTGCCCATAACCACAGGCACGAATTTCGAAAGTTCAAATCCCTGCAGGGGAGTCCCAACTTAGCCCATGACAAGCTCTCACGGTCAACGAAGGATATACCTTCCCCGAGACATTCCGATCAGACTCGGTATCCCGGTTCTACAAGACAACTTCGACAAGTTAAAACAAATCCAGCAACACCGCCCGAATGTGCCGACAAATCCCGATAGGAGCTGCACATATCTCGTTCTCAGGGCACACTCAGATGAGCTCTCCATACAACTAAAACCAAACCTCGAGTTTCCCCAAGGGGGCGCTGCACAGGACTCTAGTTTGGACCAACACTCAGAGGAGCACTGTCCCGGGGGGGAGGGGTGTTAAAATAAGATGACCCTCGGGCTCCGGAAACCCAAGGGAAAAAGAGGCTAGGTGGCAAATGGTAAAACCATGGTTGGGCATTGCTGGAGGAGTTTTATTCAAAGCGAACTGTCAAGGGGTTCCCATTATCACCCAACCACGTAAGGAACGCAAAATCCGGAAACATAACACCGATATGACGGAAACTAGGGCGGCAAGAGTGCAACAAAACACTAGGCAAAAGGCCGAGCCTTCCACCCTTTACCAAGTATATAGATGCATTAAGATAACAAGATAATATAATGATATCTCAACAATAAACAATGTTCCAACAAGGAACGATCTCCAATCTTCACCTGCAACTAGCAACGCTATAAGAGGGGCTGAGCAAAGCGGTGACATAGCCAATCAACGGTTTGCTAGGACATGGTGGGTTATAGGTTTGACATGGCAATTTGGGAGGCATGATAAGCAAGCGGTAGGCATTGTAGCATAGGCATAGCAAAACAGCGAGCATCTAGCAAGCAAAGATAGAAGTGATTTCGAGGGTATGATCATCTTGCCTCCAAAGTTGTCAGAGTTGACTGGATCCTCGAAAGCAAACTCAACGGGCTCCTCATTAGCAAACTCGCCTCCCGGCTCTACCCAAACAAGACAAACAAGCAAAAGGAACACAATCAACCACGTGCAAATGCTCAAACAACATGATGCAAACATGGTATGTTATGCGGGATGCGATATGTGATGCATATGCAAGATTTGACAAGCAATGAATGAACCTAGCCTCAGCTTGGAAATCCAAGAGTTTCACTAGAAAGGTGAGGTGATTTCGGTTGAAATCGATATAAAGAACACCGGAATCGGATGCATGGTTTGGAAATGGCAAGCAAAACAAATATGGCACCGGTCTGCGACAAAAAGCAAGTAGCCAACTAAATGCATAAAGATAATTATGCTACAGCATCCAAACATGACAACAAAATACATGGAAGGGATCCACTCATAATGCTTGACAAAAGATGAACACTGAGCTACGGCCAATTCATCCATTAACAGGTTCAAACAAGCATGGCAAAAGTGCAATTGGTAAACAGGTTTCAGACTTAGTGAAATTAACACAAGCCTGGAATTTCAAATCAGGTAGCACACTTTGGAGCATGAAAACTATATCCTACAGGAACTTAACATGGCAAAGTAAGGCATCACATGAAGCTACTCAAATAGCTTAACAAAAGTCTCTTAGTGACCTTGAGCCAAAAGGGATCAGAAAATACAATTGCAAGAATGTGAACATGGCAAAAGCATAATCAGATTACAGACTTAGTGAAAAACTGGAGCATGCAAATCTGTTAACAAGTAGGCATGTTTACGAGCTCGATGCACTCACTACAGAGCAAGGCATAACAATCTAAGCACACACCCATCAAGAATACATATTATATAAGCTAGAAATGGCGAGAACAACAACATAGCATGCACGGATCAACAACAACATCCTCGGCAAAATCGCTAACAAGTAGACAATCTGCCAGGATTCACGAAATAGCAAAAGTAGAGCTCGATTGACTCGAGCTAGGTTGCTCCATAATTGCAAAAAAAGACATGAATGGATAGAGCACCACAATATTAACAAATCATCCTTACTGATCATCCTCAAAAGAGGCACGGATCACTAGGAATCAACATGAACATATGGCATATTGATAAAAACAGATCAAGGACTTAGAGAAATTCTAAGTCCCTGAAATCAGCATTAACGAATGCACCACTTTGCAAGCTTGTCCTAGTCACCACACAAATCACAAAAATACCTGGATAGCACCTCTGTAAAGATGGCATGGCATATAACAAAACACATGTAGAGCTCAGGAGCATATCATGCACACATTAATCATGGCAAAAATGACAAATAGCTATTTGGTGCAGCAGATCTGACAATTAACTCAAATAGCTCTCTTCCAACAGAATTTCAGGCATCAAGATGAGCTCAAATGAAAATGATGCAATGAGAATAAATGATGTACTCTCTGAGACGAACATTTTGATATGCTACACGCGCAAAACGGAGCTACGAATGCAAAGTTATAGCATGATGAAAAATGCAATATATCTAGGGTTTCGGGAGAAAGTCAACCGAGGAGAGAATCCCAGATGCCGCACGGTTCCCGATGCGCTCGCTGGAGTTACTGTAGCTCGGAGGTCGCCGGAGATGGACTCGGGGGGAGGAGAGGCCGGGCGTGAGGGAGTGGCCGGAGCGGCGGAGGTCGGCGCTGGAGTTTCGTCGGCGTCGCCGGATGCGCGCGGTGGCCGGACCTCGCGTCGGTGAGGCACGCGACGACGGCGTGCGGCGGAGCGGCGTCGGGCGGCGGATCAGCGCTGGGGTGAAGGAGGCAGGCGGCGGCGATGAGGATGGGCCGCGGGGGCCTCCCGCGGGCTCGGGCGGGCCGGCGCAGTCAGCGGCGAAGTGGGGCTCGGGGGCGCCACGTGTCAGGCTGCAATTGGCGCGGGCCGGCGGCGGACGTTGTCCGGTTAGGCTTCGGACATGTCCGGCGGCTGGAGAGGAGCGGGGCTAGGGTTTGGGGGTGGATCTGATCCGGAATTTCGGAGGAGGACCTATTTATAGGCATAGGAGGAGCTAGGAGAGTCCAAATGAGGTGCGGTTTTCGGCCACGCGATCATGATCGAACGCTCTGGATGATGGAGAGGGTTTAGATGGGTTTTGGGCCAAAATGGAAGGGTGTTGGGCTGCAACACACACGAGGCCTTCTCGGTCCCTCGGTTAACCGTTGGAGTATCAAACGAAGTCCAAATGGTACGAAACTTGACAGGCGGTCTACCGGTAGTAAACCAAGGCTGCATGGCAAGTCTCGGTCCAATCCGGAAATGTTTAACCCCCACACACGAAAGGAAGGTAGAAAGGACCACCGGAGGAGATAGGAGCGCCGGAATGCAAAACGGATAACGGGAAAAATGCTCGGATGCATGAGACGAACACGTATGCAAATGCAATGCACATGATGACATGATATGAGATGCATGACAACGACAACAACACACGGAGACAAAAACCCGAACCTGAGAAATAAAATAACTTAGCGCCGGAAATGACAAGAGTTGGAGTACATATTAGGTAAATTACATCCGGGGTGTTACAACACTCCACCACTACGAAAGGATCTCGTCCCGAGATCTAGGACTGGAAGAACGCCGGGTACTCAGAACGGAGGTGATCCTCGCGTTCCCAGGTGGCTTCACGGTCAGAATGGTGTGACCACTTGAATTTGAGGAATTTTATTGAATTATTACGAGTCTTGTGTTCAGTCTCTTCAAGAATAGCAACGGGGTGCTCACGATAAGATAGATATTCTTGGAGATCAATGTCTTCGAAGTTGATGGTGCGGTCAGGAGTCTTGAAGCACTTGCGGAGCTGAGAGACATGGAACACGTCATGCACATTTGCAAAGTTTGAAGGAAGCTCGAGTTGATAGGCGAGATCGCCTCTCTTGCTGACGATCTTGAAAGGACCCACGTATCTAGGGGCAAGCTTCCCTTTGATACCGAAGCGACGAGTACCTTACATTGGAGATACGCGGAGGTAAACATGATCTCTGATCTCGAAAGCCAAATCACGATGCTTACTATCATAGTAGCTCTTCTGGCATGATTCCGCTGCTTTGAGGTTATCATGAATGACTTTACACATTTCCTCTGCCTCTGTGATCAAGTCATTTCCAAGAAGTTGACGTTCACCGGTTTCAGACCAGTTGAGAGGAGTACGGCACTTCCTGCCATACAGAATTTCGAATGGGGCCTTGCTCGAACTTGCTTGAAAACTGTTGTTGTAGGAGAATTCGGCATATGGAAGACAATCTTCCCACTTCATACCGAAAGAGATAACGCAAGCCCTGAGCATATCTTCAAGAATCTGATTGACACGCTCGACTTGACCACTAGTTTGAGGATGGAAAGCTGTGCTGAAGCGGATGTTGGTGCCCATGGCCTTCTGAAAAGAATCCCAAAACTTGGAGGTAAAGATGCTGCCACGGTCTAAAGAGATCACTTGTGGAATACCGTGCAGCGAGACAATTCGAGAGGTATACAGCTCTGCCAATTGAGCTGCAGTGATAGACTCTTTGATAGGCAGAAAGTGAGCCACTTTAGTGAGTTTGTCGATGATAATGAATATAGCATCATTGCCACGCTTGGACTTTGGAAACCTAGTCACGAAGTCCATCTCAATGTGGTCAAACTTCCATTCTGGAATGGCAAGAGGTTGGAGGAGACCATCTGGCCTTTGGTGTTCTTCCTTCACTCTCCTGCAGACATCAGATTCATTCACGAACTTAGCAATCTCTCGCTTCATTCAAGT
Organism: Triticum urartu; assembly: GCF_056163025.1. Lineage (NCBI taxonomy): Eukaryota > Viridiplantae > Streptophyta > Magnoliopsida > Poales > Poaceae > Triticum > Triticum urartu. The sequence goes on from NC_141875.1 coordinate 266,585,169, forward strand.
CCACCAATAAGCCTGCTTGAGGTCCTGATACATCTTCGTACTCCCAGGGTGGATGGAGAGGAGTGAATTGTGAGCCTCATTCATGATAACTTTACAAAGGTCACCTTTAGGCACAACAATACGATCCTCGAAGAAGAGAGTATCCTTGTCATCAAGGTGGTAGCACTTGTACTTGGGTTGACTCTTGGCAATCCCAATCTTCACCTTCTTCACCATAGCATCAAGAAGTTGAGCCTCGCAAATCTGATCTTCCAAAGTAGGAGAGACTTGAAGGTTGGCGAGGAAACCTTGAGGAACAACTTGCAGATTGAGTTTGCGTAAAGCTTCACAAAGCTCGGGTTGGTAAGGCTTGAGAATCAGACTGTTGCAATAAGCCTTCCTGCTCAAAGCGTCAGCAATCACATTGGCCTTGCCTGGAGTATACTCGATACTCGGATTATACTCTTGAATCATTTCGAACCAACGAGTCTGCCTGAGGTTGAGATTAGGCTGAGTGAAGATGTACTTGAGACTCTTGTGGTCAGTGAAAATGTCCACTTTTCTTCCCAATAAGAGATGTCTCCAAGTCAAGAGAGCATGCACAACTGCCGCCAACTCGAGGTCATGAGTGGGGTAGTTCTTCTCGTTGGGCTTCAACTGGCGAGAGGTATAAGCCACAACTTTCTTCTCTTGCATCAACACTGCACCAAGACCTCGGAGAGAGGCATCACAGAAGACCTCGAACGGTTTGGATTCATCAGGAGGAGTCAGAACTGGAGCAGTGACCAATTTCTCTTTCAAGGTGTTGAAAGCGATGTCACATTCCGGAGACCAAACGTACTTGACGTGCTTCTGGAGAAGATTTGAAAGGGGATTTGCGATTTTTGAAAAGTTCTCAATGAACCTTTGACAGTAGCTTGCGAGACCAAGGAAGCTACGGAGTTGCTTCACGTTCTGAGGTGGTTCCCAATTCACAATTGCGGACACCTTCTCAGGATTCACCGCAATGCCCTTGGCAGAGATGATATGCCCAAGATAAAGAACCTCATCGAGCCAAAACTCGCACTTTGTGAACTTGGCGTAGAACTGATGTTCCCTAAGCTTATCGAGCACCAAACGCAAGTGCTTGGCATGATCTTCCTTGTTCTTCGAAAAGACCAGAATGCCGTCGAGATAGACCAAAACAAAGTCATTTGTGTAGGCGTTGAAGATGAAGTTCATCATGCGAGAGAAATTCAGAGGAGCGTTGACGAGGCCAAAAGACATGACAGTGTATTCGTATGAACCATAGCTTGTTCTGAAAGCCGTCTTGGGAATATCTTGCTCACGGATTCGAGTCTGGTGATAGCCCATACGGAGATCAAGCTTGGAGAATAATTGGGCACCTTTGAGTTGTTCGAACAGCTCATTGATGTTGGTAAGTGGGTACTTGTTCTTGATAGTCTTCTTGTTCAATGGACGGTAGTCAACACAAAGTCGGTCCGTTCCATCCTTCTTCTTCACAAAAAGAACTCCACAACCCCACGGAGAAGAACTAGGTCGGATGAGACCCATTCGCTCTTGAATATCGAGTTGCTTCTTTAGCTCCTTCAACTCTTCAGGTCCGAGCTTGTAAGGACGTTTGCACACCGGTTCCGTGCCAGGCTCAAGATCGATGACGAATTCAACTGGCCGGTGCGGAGGCATTCCTGGAAGCTCTTCTGGAAAGACGTCTTGATATTCGCAAACGACTGGAATTTGAGAGATGGCATCCAGTTCACCCTTCTCATTGAGAGAAAACAGACGGATTGTATTATCACGAGCGATAAAGACAATTACATCCTTAGACGAATGAGTCAATTGAATCTGCCTGGCAGCACAATCAAGATGCGCCTTGTGCTTAGAAAGCCAATCCATTCCGAGAATAAGATCAATATCTGAGTCGCCCAGAACAATAGGAGAAGCTAGAAATTTGTAGTCGCCCAACGTGATAGAAATATCCGGGACGCAGAAATTAGCTGTCATTTGCTTGCCCGGTGACACGATTTGCAAAGAATTTTGCAGATACTGATAATCGCAATCATGCTTTGATGCAAAAGGTTTGGAAATGAAACAATGCGATGCACCAGTGTCAAAAAGAACTTTTGCAGGAACATCGTTAACAGGAAGGTTACCCATGATGACATCTGACGAGTCCTCTGCCTGAGCTGCATTCACCATGTTGACCTTGGCGTACTTGGGGTTATGCTTGACCACAGCTGTACTTGCCAATCTCACAGGAGGAGGAGGAGGGAGACGCCTCTGATTGAAGCATTTGTTGGCATAGTGGCCCTTCTGTTGGCACTTGTTGCACGTGACCTCTGAAAGCGGACGGTGATACGGAGCACTCGATCTTGGAGCTTGAGACGAAGTCTTGTTCTGAAAGCCAGGGTTGGATGGGTGGGAAGATCCACTGCCACCTTTGCTCTTCTGTTGATACGGCTGACGGAACAGAGGAGGAGGAAGCCAATACTTCTGCTGCTTAGCCACTTGAGTAGAGGAAGAAGGAGTAGCATCTCTGACTCGCTTCTTGGAAGCATCACACTTCAGTTGAGCATCCTCTTCCTTCAATGCCATGTTGTAAAACTTATTGTACCTCCTGGGCTCAAAGAGAACGAGAGCTAGCTGGATTTCTTCTCTGAGACCACCCCTGAACTGATATATCATGCTCTTCTCATCAGGGACGTCCTGCTTAGCAAAGCGAGCGAGCTTCTGAAACATCTTGTTGTAGTCATAGACAGACATAGAGCCTTGCTTCAGGTTGCGGAATTCCTCACGCTTGATTTCAACCACGCTCTGAGGAATATGATGAGCTTTGAAGTCTTGACGGAATTCATCCCAGGTAATCTCACGTCCTCCTCTGGAATCTTTGTACTACTGAAACCATTCGGCAGCTTGGTCTTTGAGTTGGAAGGAAACGAACTTGACAAAGTCCTCAGGCCTGACGTTACTGCACTCGAAATGCTTGCACAAGTCCACGAGCCAATCATCAGCGTCAGTTGCCTCAACACAATTGCTGAAAGTCTTTGGCTGGTTAGCAAGGAACTGGTTGAGTGTAGCAAAGTGATTCTCATTATTGCCTTGGTTGCCTTGGTTGCCTTGGTTCGCTTGGTTGCGCTCTTGAAGAATTTGCATGATCAACTGCGTGTTTGCATTGGTAGCGGCCATCACAGTTTGCCATGCCTCCGGAGGAGGGGGTGGTGGTGGCGGATCAGGATTCGGAGTCATGCGCGTTGGAGGAGCCATCCTGAAGAGGTTGACATCCATTTGCACATTGATAGACAAAGATTGAAGCTGAATCCAACGGGTAGAAATTGCAACATATAGCCTTCACATCCGAACAAAATGAACGAATGCATTCCAATTGAAATGGTCACATATCCATAAATTGAGAAGCCACTTAGAATTTAGGTAGAGGAATAAATCAACAAGGTATGGAGCAAGAACGAATACTCGGTAAGGATCACCCAATCTCAGACCAAATATCCGTGGAAGAAGAACTAGAGCTACAAGAATTCCCACCTATGAAACTCCCGAACCTTTCCGGTTATGCAATCAGGTGTTGGGGATACAGGGGAAGCATAATATCTCACCCAAATCTAGCAAATCCTACATCCAGCTGTATCCATCCTTCAACACATAACCGAGAAAACTTCGGAAATCGTCTACCTCAACCTTCGAAAAGCATCCATTATACAAGTTATGGCAATACTCCCGAACTCCCGCCCCAGTACTGGGTGGCGTCGAGGTTATCTTACCAACAACTACATAAAAGAGATTTTCGATGTCGGCGAACTAAACTCAGGTATTCCCGAACTGCAACGATAAAATTGTGACAACAACACCTCGGAGCTCAACTCCCTGGGACACTGCCACAACCCCTAAATGACAGGAGGCACCAAGAACAATGTTCTCATCACAAAACCATCGGAACGATTCCAAGATACCCGCGTGATCCTAATTTTTTTAGTGAAATTTGAGAAGAGAAGAGTCAAAACTCTACGTCAGGATGCCTTACTAGAGCGATGAGGGGACTGGGGAGTAAAAAGAATTCCTAAACCCTCCGATATATAATTCCTAAATGACTCAAAACATTTTTCTAGACTCAACTCGTTCGCTAATTTGATCAAGCAGTGGGGGCTCCTATGGTCGGGGAAGGCTCTGATTACCAACTTGTAACGCTCTCGATGCGGCTATATCTCCTACGTGTCAAAGCATGACTCAGAGGCATAACCGCATTGAAAGCAATGTCGCAAGTAAGGTAATCTTCACAACAACCCATGTAAATAGATAATAAGGGGAAAGGTACATAGTTGGCTTACACTCGCCACGTCAAACAAAGTACATAAATAGCATTACATCATCCAAAACACTCATGGTCCGACTACGGTACCAAAATAAAAGATCAACCCCAACATGCGGCATGGTCCCGATCGCCCCAACTGGGCACCACTACTGATCATCAGGGAAAGACACATAGTAACGGCGTGAGTCTTCGTCGAACTCCCACTTGAGATCAAGCACATCATCTGGAATCGGAGTCATCGGGTCCTGCATCTGGTTTGGAAGTAATTTGTGAGCCATGGGGACTCAGCAATCTTGCACCCTCGCAATCAAGACTATTTAAGCTTATAGGAAAGGCAAGGTAAATGTGGAGCTGCAACAAGCGACTAGCATATATGGTGGCTAACCTGTTCGCAAAAGAGAGCGAGAAGAGAAGGCAAAGAACGAATGAAGAACTAGAGAACAACCAACGACAAACATTACTCCAACACCGTGTTCACTTTCCGGACTCCGCCGAGAAGAGGCCATCACGATTACACACGCAGTTGATTCATTTTAATTAAGTTAAGGTTCACGTTATCTACAACCGGACATTAACAAATTCCCACCTGCCCATAACAGTGGGCACGGCTTTCGAAAGTTCCAATCCCTGCAGGGGAGTCCCAACTTAGCCCATGACAAGCTCTCACGGTCAACGAAGGATATACCTTCTCCCAAGACATTCCGATCAGACTCGGTATCACGGTTCTACAAGACAACTTCGACAAGTTAAAACCAAAACCAGCAACACCGCCCGAATGTGCCGACAAATCCCGATAGGAGCTGCACATATCTCGTTCTCAGGGCACACTCAGATGAGCTCTCCATACAACTAAAACCAAACCTCGAGTTTCCCCGAGGGGGCGCTGCACAGGACTCTAGTTTGGACCAACACTCAGAGGAGCACTGGCCCGGGGGGGGGGGTTAAAATAAGATGACCCTCGGGCTCCGGAAACCCAAGGGAAAAAGAGGCTAGGTGGCAAATGGTAAAACCAAGGTTGGGCATTGCTGGAGGAGTTTTATTCAAAGCGAACTGTCAAGGGGTTCCCATTATCACCCAACCGCGTAAGGAACGCAAAATCTGGGAACATAACACCGATATGACGGAAACTAGGGCGGCAAGAGTGGAACAAAACAATAGGCAAAAGGCCGAGCCTTCCACCCTTTACCAAGTATATAGATGCATTAAGATAACAAGATAATATAATGATATCCCAACAATAAACAATGTTCCAACAAGGAATGATCTCCAATCTTCACCTGCAATTAGCAACGCTATAAGAGGGGCTGAGCAGCGGTGACATAGCCAATCAACGGTTTGCTAGGACATGGTGGGTTAGAGGTTTGACATGGCAATTTGGGAGGCATGATAAGCAAGCGGTAGGCATTGTAGCATAGGCATAGCAAAAGAGCGAGCATCTAGCAAGCAAAGATAGAAGTGATTTCGAGGGTATGATCATCTTGCCTGCAAAGTTGTCAGAGTTGATTGGATCCTCGAAAGCAAACTCAACGGGCTCCTCATTAGTGAACTCGTCTCCCGGCTCTACCCAAACAAGACAAACAAGCAAAAGGAACACAATCAACCACGTGCAAATGCTCGAACAACATGATGCAAACATGGTATGTTATGCAGGATGCGATATGTGATGCATATGCAAGATTTGACAAGAAATGAATGAACCTGGCCTCAACTTGGAAATCCAAGAGTGCCACTGGAAAGGTGAGGTGATTTCGGTTGAAATCGATATAAAGAACACCGGAATCGGATGCACGATTTGGAAATGGCAAGCAAAACAAATATGGCACCGGTCTGCGACAAACAGCAAGTAGCCAACTAAATGCATCAAGTTGATTATGCTACGGCATCCAAACATGACAACAAAATACATGGCAGGTATCCACTCATAATGCTTGACAAAAGATGAACACTGAGCTACGGCCAATTCATCCATTAACAGGTTCAAACAAGCATGGCAAAAGTGCAATTGGTAAACAGGTTTCAGACTTAGTGAAATTAACACAAGCCTGGAATTTCAGATCAGGTAGCACACTTTGGAGCATGAAAACTATATCCTACAGGAACTTAACATGGAAAAGTAAGGCATGACATGAAGCTACGCAAAGAGCTTAACAAAAGTCTCTTAGTGACCTTGAGCCAAAAGGGATCAGAAAATACAATTGCAAGCATGTGAACATGGCAAAAGCATAATCAGATTACAGACTTGGTGAAAAACTGGAGCATGCAAATCTGTTAACAAGTAGGCATGTTTACGAGCTCGATGCACTCACTACAGAGCAAAAGTAGAGCTCGATTGACTCAAGCTAGGGTGCTCCATAATTGCAAAAAAAGACATGAATGGATAGAGCACCACAAGATTAACAAATCATCCTTACTGATCATCCTCAAAAGAGGCATGGATCACTAGGAATCAACATGAACATATGGCATATTGATAAAAACATATCAAGGACTTAGAGAAATTCTAAGTCCCTGAAATCAGCATTAACGAATGCACCACTTTGCAAGCTTGTGCTAGTCACCACACAAATCACAAAAATACATGGATAGCACCTCTGTAAAGATGGCATGGCATATAACAAAACACATGTAGAGCTCAGGAGCATATCATGCACACATTAATCATGGCAAAAATGACAAATAGCTATTTGGTGCAGCAGATCTGACAATTAACTCAAATAGCTCTCTTCGAAGAGCATTTCGGGCATCAAGATGAGCTCAAATGAAAATGATTTAATGAGAATAAATGATGTACTCTCTGAGACGAACATTTTGATATGCTACACGCGCAAAACGGAGCTACGGATGCAAAGTTATAGCATGATGAAAAATGCAATATATCTAGGGTTTTGGGAGAAAGTCAACAGAGGAGAGAATCCCAGATCCAGATCTGGCACGGTTCCTGATGCGCTCGCCGGAGTTACTGTAGCTCGGAGGTCGCCGGAGATGGACTTGCCGCGGAGGAGGTCGCCGGAGATGGACTCGAGGGGAGGAGAGGCCGGGCGGTGAGGGAGTGGCCGGAGCGGCGGAGGTCGGCGCTGGAGTTGGGTCAGCGTCGCCAGATGCGCGCGGTGGCCGGACCTCGCGTCGGTGAGGCGCGCGACGACGGCGTGAGACGGAGCGGCGTCGGGCGGCGGATGGGCGCTGGGGCGAAAGAGGCAGGCGGCAGCGATGAGGATGGGCCGCGGGGGCCTCCCGCGGGCTCGGGCGGGCCGGCGCAGTCGGCAGCGAAGTGGGGCTTGGGGGCGCCATGTGTCAGGCTGCAATTGGCGCGGGCTGGCGGCGGACGTTGTCCGGCTAGGCTTCAGACATGTCCGGCGGCTGGAGAGGAGCGGGGTTAGGGTTTGGGGGTGGATCTGATTCGGAATTTCGGAGGAGGACTTATTTATAGGCATAGGAGGAGCTAGGAGAGTCCAAATGAGGTGCGGTTTTCGGCCATGCGATCATGATCGAATGCTCTGGATGATGGAGAGGGTTTAGGTGGGTTTTGGGCCAAATTGGAAGGGTGTTGGGCTGCAACACACATGAGGCCTTCTCGGTCCCTCGGTTAACCGTTGGAGTATCAAACGAAGTCCAAATGGTACGAAACTTGATAGGCGGTCTACTGGTAGTAAACTAAGGCCGCATGGCAAGTCTCGGTCCAATCCGGAAATGTTTAACCCCCACACACGAAAGGAAGGTAGAAAGGACCACCGGAGGAGATAGGAGCGCCAGAATGCAAAACGGACAACGGGAAAAATGCTCGGATGCATGAGACAAACATGTATGCAAATGCAATGCACATGATGACATGATATGAGATGCATGACAACGACAACAACACACGGAGACAAAAACCCGAACCCGAGAAATAAAATAACTTAGCACCGGAAACGGCAAGAGTTGGAGTACATATTAGGTAAATTACATCCGGGGTGTTACAGGGTTATGGTGTTCTTTTTGTCCAGAAGAAGGATGGCACGGAAAGACTTTGCGTCGATCACCGCCAATTGAACAAGAAGACAATCAAGATCAAGTACCCACTTCCCAATATCAATGAGCTATTCGAGCAACTTAAAGGTGCAAAGGTGTTTTCCAAGCTTGACCTCCCTATGGGTTATCATCAGATTCGCATTCGTGAAGAAGATATCCCAAAGACAGCATTCAGAACAAGCTTTGGTTCTTATGAATATACTGTCATGTCTTTCGGCCTTGTCAATGCCCCTCCAACTTTCTCTTGCATGATGAACTCCATCTGCAACCCCTACACCAATGAATTCGTCCTGGTATATCTCGATGATATCTTGGCGTTCTCCAAGAATAAGAAGGATCATGCCAAACATTTGCGATTGGTGCTCGACAAGCTCAAAGAGTATAAATTCTATGCAAAGTTCTCCAAATGTGAGTTTTGTCATGATGAAGTTCTTTACCTTGGTCACATCATCTCCGCCAAGGGCATCGCTGTTAATCCGGAGAAGGTTTCTGTAATTGTGAACTGGGAACCTCCTCCGAATGTCAAGCAGCTCCGCAGTTTCCTTGGGCTTGCAAGCTATTGTCGAAGATTTGTTGAAAACTTCTCAAAGATTGCTAAGCCTCTTTCCAACCCCCTCTAGAAGCATGTCAAGTATTCCCGGACTCCTGAGTGTGATGTTGCTTTCAACACTCTCGAAGAGAATCTCGTCTCAGCTCCTGTCCTAACTCCTCCTAATGAGTCCAAACCCTTCAAAGTTTTCTGTGATGCCTCGTTGCAATGTCTCGGCACTGTGTTAATGCAAGAGAAGAAGTTTGTGGCCTATACTTCTCACAAGTTGAAGCAAAATTGAAGGAACTACCCCACTCACGATCTTGAGTTGGCGGCAGTCGTCCATGCATTAATAACATGGAGACATCTCTTGTTGGGAAGGCAAGTGGACATTTTCACCGATCATAAGAGCCTCAAATATATCTTCACTCAACCCAACCTGAACCTCCGGCAAAATCGTTGGGTCGAAATGATTTAAGAGTACAATCCAAGTATTGAATACACTCCAGGCAAGGAGAATGTAATTGCAGATGCTTTCAGCAGAAAGGCTTATTGCAACAGCTTAATTCTCAAGCCATTCCAACTTGATCTTTGTCAAGCTTTCCGCAAGCTCAATCTCCAAGTTATTCCTCAAGGTTTTCTTGCCAACCTTCAAGTCACTCCAACTTTCAAAGACCAAATTCGTGAGGCACAACTCCTTGATACCATGGTGAAGAAGGTGAAACAGGGTATTGCCAAGGGCTTACCCACATATAAGTGCTATCGCATTGATGAGAGAGACACTTTGTTCTTTGAGGACCGGATTGTTGTTTTTAAAGGTGATCTAAGGAAGGTCATAATGAATGAAGCGCACAATTCTCTTCTTCCCATTCACCCAGGCAGTTCGAAGAATGTACCATGACCTCAAGAAATCCTATTGATGGACTCGAATGAATCGAGAGATTGCTCAATTCGTGAATGAATGTGATGTCTGTCGAAGTGTGAAAGCCGAAAATCAACGACAAGCTGGTCTCCTCCAACCTCTTGCTATTCCAGAATGGAAGTTTGATAATATCGAAATGGACTTTGTCACTGGCTTTCCCAAGTCCAAGCATGGGAATGATGCTATCTTCGTTGTCATCGACAAGCTTACAAAAGTGGCTCATTTACTTCCAATCAAAGAATCTATCACGGTAGCTCAGTTGGCAGAGCTATACACCTCCAGAATTGTCTTGTTGCACGGAATTCCGCGATTGATCTCTTCAGATAGCGGAAGCATTTTCAGTTTCAAGTTCTGGGACTCCTTCCAGAAGGCCATGGGCACCAGCTTTCCCTTCAGCACGACTTTCCATCCTCAAACAAGTGGCCAAGTCGAGAGAGTCAATCAAATCCTCGAAGACATGCTCAGGGCTTGGGTCATCTCTTTCGGTATGAAGTGGGAAGATTGCCTCTCATATGACAAGTTCTCCTACAACAACAGCTCCAAGCAAGTTCGGGCAAGGCCCCATTTGAGATTCTATATGGCACAAAGTGTCATACTCCTCTCAACTGGTCCGAGACTGTTGAACGCCAACTTCTTGGCAATGACTTGATCACAGAGGCTGAAGAAATGTGTAAAGTCATCCGTGAAAATCTCAAAGCTGCGCAATCGCGCCAGAAGAGTTACTATGACAGCAAGCACCGTGACTTGGTTTTCGAGATCAGAGACAATGTCTATCTCCGCGCCTCTCCTATGAAAGGCACTCAATGCTTCGGTATCAAAGGGAAGCTTGCCCCGATATATATAGGTCCTTTCAAGATCATTGGCAAAAGAGGTGACCTCGCTTATCAGCTTGAGCTTCCGCCCAATTTCTCTAATGTGCACGATGTGTTTCACGTGTCACAACTTCGCAAGTGCTTCAAGATGCCCGAGCGCACTATCAACTTCAAAGAGATTGACCTCCAAGAAGGCTTGTCTTATCATGAGCATCCCGTTGCCATTCTTGAAGAAACCGATCGCAAAACTTGCAACAACTCAATTAAATTCCTGAAAGTTAAGTGGTCTCACCATTCCGACCGAGAAGCTACATGGGAGCGCGAGGATCACCTCCGTTCCGAATATCCGGAGTTCTTTCAATCCTAGATCTCGGGTCGAGATCCTCTTGTAGTGGTGGAGAGTTGTAACATCCCGGATGTAACATTCCATAATTGTAACTCCAACTCTTGCCATTTCCAGCAATGTTATATGTTATATCCTCCGTGGTTGCGGTTTGTCCTCGTTTGGCATTTTTGTTCATGTCATGCATTTCATCTCATGTTATCATGTGCATCTCATTTGCATTCGTGTTCGTCACATGGATTCGGTCTTATTCCCCGTTGTCTGTTTCGGAATCCGACACTCACACATGCACCCGTTGCACCTCTCAGACCTTGTTTCGTGAGCGGGGGAAAAACGTTCATGGAATTGGCCAAGATTCGTCGAGTGGCCTTGGTACAACACTGGTAGGCCGCCTGTCAAATTTCGTTCCATTGGGAGGTCGTTTGCTACCCCCAACGGTTAGCTGTGTAACCGCTGAAACCCCTCTCTCTTTTCATCACAACACCCCTCCACAACAGCCAACTAATCCATCTAAACCCCCTCCATGCTCTCTGTCGTTGGATCACGATCGTGTGGGCGAAAACCGCACCTCATTTGGACTCTCCTAGCTCCCTCTACCTATAAATAAGCCTCCCCTCCAAAATTCATAGACGAAAACCCTAGCCTAGCTCCTCCGCGCCGTCGGACATGTCCGCCCACGCCGGACACGGCCGCGCCACCGCCTCCGCGCCAACCACCGCCCGCCACGTGTCCCGCGCCGGCACCCACCTCCGCTGGCTCGCATGCCCGAGTCGGGCCTGCGGAGCCCGACGCTGCCGCCCGCGCGCCCGAGCGTCGCCCAGTCTGCCCCGCTGCCCACAGCACCGCCCGCGCTCGTTGCCACCGCCGTACCGCCTCCCGTCGGCCGCCCGCGCCACCGGAGTCCATCGCCCCGCTCCGCCGCCTCGTCGTCGCGCTGTCCCGTAGCTCCAACCTCGCTGCCGCACCAGGATCTTGCCAGATCCCGGCCAGGGAAGGACCCCGCCGGCCGGATCCGCCGCCCCCTGACCTTGCCGGCCACTTCCTCCCTCGCCGGAGTGCGAGTAGCCACCGCCTCGGTTCACGTGCCGTACGAACCCTAGATCCGGAGGTCAAAATTCTCTCTAAGTCTCATGTGACCATCTTTGCCATGTCATATCTCCATGCTCGTAGCTCCGATTTGTGCATATGATATATGGAAATGTCCATCTCATGATGCTCTACATGCTAGTATCAATTATTTGCATGTTACTGTCCATATTGGTGCCCTAATCTTCGTTGCAAAAGTGCTAAATGAAGTTGTCTGCTAGAATCCATCATAACTTGTTGTTTTGTCTTTTTATATCATTTTGTGTGTTCATCCTTTGAGCATTATGTCTACATGTTTTAGGAGCATCTTCATGCCATATTTACAGTGGTGCAAGCGTTGTATTTTTATGTGCCCTGTGCTGACTAGCACAAGCATGCAAAGTAGTCCACTTGATGTTGCTAATTTCAGCTACTTATTTTTTCTGCTAAGTCTTTTGCTGTTACATTAGGTTGCCATGTTGATTTGTTGCCACAAGTAGATCCATGCATATTTTGATGAAGTTCAGTAAGGGTGTTTTGAAGATATGGTTATGCCCTTTCCATTCATGCCATTGTTTTTAATTATGGGGAACTGTAGCTTGTCATTACCATGCTTTCCTTTTGCTAAATATTATTGCTGTCAGTCTGTTAACAGGAAGTGCATTTTTGCCATGTGGTTTGCTAGTGATCCATGCACCCTCTGACTATGATCTTCCCATGTTTAGCTTCATAAATGTGTCTTCTTACTGTTGATTACCTAGAGATGCCATTAAATGATTTGTGGTGAGTTGCACGAGCTTGCAAAGTTGCTATCATGAATCTGATTCTGCCATGCATGATTTTCCTCCATGTCTGAAACCTGTTCATATCACTTGCCATGGTTGCGTTGATGCTACCATATTTTCTATGCATCTTTGCGTCAAGTTCACTAAGGGAGTTTTGTTCTTTGCCTTTAGTACTATCATGCCATGCCCTTGTTTGCCACGATATGATCATGTAGCATGTAGTTTACTAGCTCTAAACATTGCTACCTGATGCTTTTTCTGCCATGATCAGTGCAAAACTGCTAAGTCTGTAAACTGTTTGTCATTTGCATCTTTGCGATGTTGTTTTAGACTTGTTCTAGTGAGTACTAGCAGGAGCTCAGTGTTCATGATTTGTAGAGCTACACCTTTACTTCACTGCCATGTGTTTTGTTTCCATGTGGTAGTGCTATAAAATATTGTCATGATGCATCTTAAGTGCTATGTTGTTGTTAAGCGTAGTTTTGCCTTGTTCTTATTTTGCTCGTCATTTGCAAACCATGCATCCGTTTCTGGTGATCTTTATATCGTTTTTGACCAAAATCTCCTAACCTATCCAGTGACATGCTTGGTTTGCCAAGTTGATGCCATTATCATCTTTTCCCTTATGGTGTAGCCATATGCATTGCACATCATACCTTGCTTTCCATGCCATGCCTTGCATCATGTTGCTTGTGCATTGCACCGTGATTGATTATTGTTCCGTTGCTTGTGATCTTGCTTTGGGTAGAGTAGGGAGACGAGTTCGTGAACGAGGATCCTATTGAGTACGTTTAGGAGGAGCAAGCTTTGGACAACCCTGAGAACTTTGCAGGCAAGATGATCATTACCCCCGATATCACTTCTATCTTTGCTTGCTAGTTGTTCGTTCTATCGCTATGTCGCGCTACCTACCACTTGTTTATCAAGCCTCCCATATTGACATTTCAAGCCTCTAACCCACCTTCCTAGCAAACCGTTTCCGTCATATCTCTTATTTAATTAATGCATCTATATACTTGGCAAAGGGTGGAAGGCTTGGCCTTTTTCTTGGTGTTTTGTTCCACTCTCGCCGCCTTTGTTTCCTTCATACCGGTGTTATGTTCCTTGATTTTGCATTCCTTACGCGGTTGGGGTTATGGGACCCCCTTGACAGTTCGCTTTTTATAAAACTCCTCCAGCAAGGCCCAACCTTGGTTTTACCATTTGCCTAATAACAACTAAAATATGCATAGGGAGTAATTAACCCGAGGATTTTCTAATAACCCCCCCCCCCCCCGTGCCAGTGCTCCTCGGAGTGTTGGTCCGAACCGAGCAGACTGTGGGGCCACCTCGGGGAAACTCGACGGTTAGTTTTACTCGTAGGATGTCTCATTCGGTGTGCCCTGAGAAAGAGATACGTGCGACTCCTATCAGGATTTGTCGGCACATCGGGCGGTGTTGCTGGTCTTGTTTTACCATTGCCGAAATGTCTTGTAACCGGGATTCCGAGTCTGATCGGGTTGTTCCAGGAGAAGGAATATCCTTCGTTGATCGTGAGAGCTTGTGATGGGCTAAGTTGGGACACCCCTGCAGGGTATAAACTTTTGAGAGCCGTGGCCATGGTTATGTGGCAGATGGGAATTTGTTAATATCTGGTTGTAGAGAACTTGACACTTGACTTCATTAAAATACACTAACCACGTGTGTAACCGTGATGGTCTCTTTTCGACGAGGTTCGGGAAGTGAACATGGTTGGGTTATGTGTGAACGTAAGTAGTTTAGGATCACTTCTTGATCACTTCTAGCTCTACGTCTGTTGCGTAGTTTCTCAACTTCCTCTTGTACTCGTATGTTAGGCACCATATTTTCTTAGTGCTTGGTGCAACTACACCTTATAACCACATCCTACCTTTAAGCTTAAATAGTCTGGATCTCGCTGGTTTTGAGATTGTTGAGTCCTCGTGACTCACAGATACTACCGAAATAGTTGCAGGTGCCGATGACACCAATGTAGGTGATGCAACCGAGCACAAGTGGGAGTTCGATGAAGACCTTGGCCATTACTATGTTTCCTTTCCAGACGATCAGTAGTGGTGCCCAGTAGGGACACGATCGGGATTTAGCAATGGGGGTTATGTTCTTTTCATTTGGATTCATCCGTAGTCGGACTTTGTGTGTACTCTGTATGATGTATGAATTATTTGATCATTGTGTGACATGGCGATTGTAAGCCAACTATTTACTTCCTTGTTCATTTACATGGGATTGTGTGAAGATGACCCTTCTTGTGATGATACCAATATGCGGTTATGCCTCTAAGTCGTGCCTCGACACGTGGGAGATATAGCCGCATCTTGGGCGTTACACATGGATATCAGAGAGGTCCATGCTAATATTACCACTTCTTAGTCTGGTTTCGAAACCTCACAATTTTTGCAAAGGGGTCAGCCACCAAGAAGACATGTATAGGGTTGACACGATGACTTCCGATTACTCTGTCATCCGAAGTTCCAAAATGAAATTCAGCATTTTTTGGAGCATATTCCATTCTGCCGCAGGCGCCAGCGCTCATCAACAAACCATTCATTTTTGCGAAATAAATGTAGAGCAAACCTCATTTCCTTCAGCAACCTTGCTCTTAGAACAAAGAACCTGGCGAATATAATCTCTTGTAAGGTCATTCAGTAGGAGTTCAAAGTAATTTCGGAGAGATTCAGATCTAGGCATTCGACGTGATTATTATATTGTATCACATTATCCACCACTGGGCCTAATCTTATCTGCAAAAGAAGAAAATGTGTTAGTGCCTACATGCAGTTTTGAACATTACTACATGCCTATTTGGTTTGCAGAATTTGTAAAATGCACTAACATGCCATCTTTGATCTGCATGATTAACATGGGCATTTGATTACATTCTAGAAAAATGTAGCCGTCTTCAAAAGAGGTTGGAGTGGATGAAAAGTTCCCTAAGAAAACTAGTACAGATGAATCCAAAGGAGAAATGCTTATTGATTGTAACCATATGGATCAAGCAACCGATATGGGGGGGACATGTATGCACTAAAATACTCCAAAAGAATCCTTCAAAAATCGTATTACATTGATTTCCCACAAGTATAGGGGATCGCAACAGTTTTCGAGGGTAGAGTATTCAACCCAAATTTAGTTATTTGACACAAGGGGAGCCAAAGAATATTCTCAAGTATTAGCAGCTGAGTTGTCAATTCAACCACACCTAGAAACTTAATATCTGCAGCAAGGTATTTAGTACCAAAATAATATGATAGTAATGATAACGGTGGCAAAAGGTAACGGTAGCAAAATTAATATTTTTGGGTTTTCTAGTGGTTGTAACAATAGCAACGGAAAAGTAAATAAGTGAAGAACAATATATGAAAATCTTGTAGGCATTGGATCGGTGATGGAGAATTATGCCAGATGCGATCAATCATGTAACAGTCATAACCTATGGTGATACAGAACTATCTCCAATTCATCAATGTAATGTAGGCATGTATTCCGAATATAGTCATATGTGCTTATGGAAAAGAACTTGCATGACATCTTTTGTCCTACCCTCCCATGGCAGAAGGGTCCTCTTGGAAACTAAGGGATATTAAGGCCTCCTTTTAATAGAGTGCCGAACCAAAGCATTAACACATAGTGAATACATGAACTCCTCAACCTACGGTCATCACCGGTAAGTATCCCGATTATTGTCACTTCGGGGTTAACGGATCATAACACATAATAGGTGACTACAGACTTGCAAGATAGGATCAAGAACTCTCATATATTGATGAAGACATAATAGGTTCAGATCTGAAATCATGGCACTCGGGCGCTAGTGACAAGCATTAAGCATAGCAAAGTCATAGCAACATCAATCTCAGAACATAGTGGATACAAGGGATCAAACCCTAACAAAACTAACTCGATTACATGATAAATATCATCCAACCCATCACCCGTCCAGCAAGCCTACGATGGAATTACTCACGCACGGCAGTGAGCATCATGAAATTGGTGATGGAGGAAGGTTGATGATGACGATGGCGACGGATTCCCCTCTCCGGAGCCCCGAACGGACTCCTGATCAGCCCTCCCGAGAGAGTTCAGGGCTTGGCAGCGGCTCCGTATCGTAAAACGCGATGAATCCTTCTCTCTGATTTTTTGTCCCAGAAAGTGAATATATGGAGTCAAGGTTGAGGTCAGTGGAGCATCAGGGGCCCACGAGGCAGGTGGGTAGGGCACGCCCCCACCCTCGTGACAGGGTGTGGGCCCCCTGACATGGATCTTTCTTCCAGTATTTTTTATATATTAAAAAATAATTCTCCGTTGATTTTTAGGTCATTCCGAGAACTTTTATTTCTACACAAAAATAACACCATGGCAATTCTGCTGAAAACAACGTCAGTCCGGGTTAGTTCCATTCAAATCATGCAAGTTAGAGTCCAAAACAAGGGCAAAAGTGTTTGGAAAAGTAGATACGACGGAGACGTATCAACTCCCCCGAGCTTAAACCTTTGCTTGTCCTCAAGCAATTCAGTTGATAAACTGGAAGTGATAAAGAAAAAATTTTACAAACTCTGTTTGCTCCTGTTGTTGTAAATATGTAAAGCTAGCATTCAAGTTTTCAACAAAGATTATGAACTAACCACATTTGCAATAACATTTAGGTCTCATGTTTACTCATATCAATGGCATAATCAACTAGCGAGCAATAATAATAAATCTCGGATGACAACACTTTCTCAAAACAATCATGATATGATATAACAAGATGGTATCTCGCTAGCCCTTTTTGAGACCGCAAAACATAAATGCAGCGCACCTTTAAAGATCAAGGACTGACTAGACATTGTAATTCATGGTAAAAGAGATCCAGTCAAGTCATACTCAATGTAAACTAACAGTAATGGATGCAAATGACAGCGGTGCTCTCCAACTGGTGCTTTTTAATAAGCGGATGATGAATCAAGATAAAAGTAAATAGATAGGCCCTTCGCAGAGGGAAGCAGGGATTTGTAGAGGTGCCAGAGCTCGGTTTTGAAATAGATATGAATAATATTTTGAGCGGTATACTTTCATTGTCAAAGTAACAACCGAGAGATCTTGATATCTTCCATGCTACACACATTATAGGCGGTTCCCAAATAGAATAGTAAAGTTTATACTCCCCCTCCACCAACAAGCATCAATCCATGGCTTGCTCGAAACAACGAGTGCCTCCAACTAACAAGAGTCCCGGGGGAGTTTTGTTTGTAGTTATTTTCATTTGATTTGCATAAAGCATGGGACTGGGCATCCCGTTGACCAGCCATTTTCTCGTGAGTGAGGAGCGGAGTCCACTCCTCTTGAGAATAACCCGCTGTAATGCCCCGGATACAACTTTCCGTATTCGTAACTCTAAACCTTACCTTTTCTTGAGATGCGATGTGAGATTCCCTTCGTGGTTGGGTTTTGTCTTTGTTTTGCTTTTGTTCATGGCATGCATTTCATACCATGTCATCATGTGCATCACATTTGCATACGGGTTCGTCTCATGCATCCGAGCATCTTCCCTGTTGTCCGTTTTGCAATCCGACACTCCTACTTGCACCGGCGCACCCCTCTTATCTCTTTTCGTGAGCGGGTGTTAAATGTTCTCGGACTAGACCGAGATTTGCCAAGTGGCCTTGGTACACCACCGGTAGACCGCCTATCAAATTTCATGCCATTTGGAGTCCGTTTGATACTCCAATGGTTTCACGGGTAACCGCGAAGGCCTCGTGTGTGTTGCAGCCCAACACCCCTCAAAAACCGCCCAATAACCCATCCAAACCTCTTCCATATCGTCTGCCGTCGGATCACGATCGAGTGGGCGAAAACTACACTCCATTTGGACGTCCCTACCTCCCTCTACCTATATAAACACCTCCCCTTCCATTTTTCGCGGACAAAACCCTAGCTTCTTCCTCCTCCCGCCGACGGACACGTCCACCCTCACGCCCGGACATGTCCGCCACCGCCCCTACACAATCCGGAGCCGCCACCTGACCGTCGTCGTTGTCCCCGCTGCCGCGGCCCGCCGAGCCCATCGCGGGCCCGCGCGAGCCCGATCGCGTCCGCCGTCGCGCCCCGCGGGCCCGACCGCCCCGCCGCCGCCGCTTGGGTCCCCCGCGGTCCGCCGCCCGCTCCAACGTGCTCCGCCGCCCGCGCCCGACCTTGCCGGAACCCCGCCGCCTCGCCGCGCCTCCACCACCGTCCGCTGCCCGGCCCGGTCAACGCCGCCGTCCGCCCGAGCGCCTCCCCGCGCGAGGGCCCGATCCGGCTCGGGCTCGCCGCCCTTCGACGCCGGCACCCCGCTCCGGCCGGCGAGCGTGCCCGCCGCCCGTGCCTGGCGCCCAGCTCGCCGCCGCACTCGGTGTCTCTGCCCCGCCGCCCAACGAATTCGGCCCCGGTGACCCCCATCTTGCCCGGATCCGTCCGACCCGAGCCCCCTCCGCCGTCTCCGGCGACCGGACTTCGCCGGAGCCACGTCGCCGGCCTCTTTCCCAGATCTGCACACCACCATCGCCGGACGACCCGAGTCCTCCAACCAAACGACCCCACTGCACCGATTCATTCTCGGGACCTCTCCGTCCAGCTTTTCCACGAGGTTGATTCTGGCTAAGTCTATTCCCCCTGTTATATTCTATGCCCCTGTTCTTTGCATCATAACTCCATCACCGTAGCTCCGTTTTATGCATATGAGATATCAAAATGTTTATTGTGAGATGCTCTTAATTTCATTCCATTGAGGCATGCTTGTTTGAGTTCATCTTGATTCCCTAATCATTGATGCAAGAGTGCTATAAAATGTTTACTGCTGCTACTTGTCAGATTATGATGATTTGTCATTTTTGTCACATTTGTTGTCTGCATCATATGGGCATGATCTCTACATGTGTTTTGAACTATGCCATGCCATATTTACAGGGGTGCTTGCCATGTATTTGTTTGATCAATGTGGTGACTAGCACAAGCATGCAAAGTAGCCTTCGTGATATTGCTGATTTCTGAGACTTAGGATTTTACTAAGTCATTTTCCTGCTATTTTTTATGCCACGTAAACATGATGCTAAAGTGAGATCCATGCTTGTTTTGAGTATATTCAGTAAGGATGTTTTGAAAATATGGTTATGTTCTATCCGTCCATGCCCATGTTTGCAATTATGGAGTGCCCTAGTATGTCTTAGTCTTGCTCTACTTTTGCTATAAAATGTTCCTGGCAGATTGTTTACATATTAATCAATTTTTCCATGGTTGTTGCTATTGGTCCTTGCATTCTATGACCTTTCTCTTGCCATGGTTAGCTTCATGAACATGTCTTATTGCTGTTAGTATGCTTATCTTGTCGTGCAATGCCTTGTGGTGAGTGGTTTGAGCTCGCAAAGAGGCCTTCATAATTCTGTTTATGGCATGCTCAGTTTTCTGCTAAGTCTGAAACTGTTAATAAAACTTGCTACGTTTACATGGGTGCCATCATATCTTCTGTGCCTTTTTGGCTCATGATCAGTAAGGGACTTTTGTTCTATGCTTTTAGTAGATTCATGCCATGCCATTGTTTTCTATGATATGTTCCTGTAGCATGATGTTTGCTTGCTCTAAACATGGCTTCCTGATGTTATTTCGAGCATGTTAGTATTTTCACTAAGTCTGTGAAGCTGATATCTTTTGCACTTTTGCCATGCTTGTTTGAACCTGCTCTTGTGTGATTTACCCGTAGCTCAGTGTTCATGTTTTGTCAAGCATCTTGAGTACATCACTGCCATATGATTCGTTGCTATGTTGGAGTGTAGTAGCTTAGTTTCTTGTTGCATTCTAGTTGGCATCGTGTTGTTAATCGCAGAATTGTGCCATTATTGTTTTGCTTGCCATTTGCAAACCGTGCATCCGTTTCTGGTGATCCTTATATCGATTTTGATCGAAATCATCTCATCTTTCCAGAGGCACACTTGGTTTGCCAAATTGATGCCTTTCATATCACATCCCGCATGTCATGCCATGTATTGCACCATGTTGCTTGTGCATTGCACCGTGATTCATTGTTGGTCCTTTGCTTGTGTTCTTACTTTGGGTAGAGCCGAGAGATGAGTACGTGATGAGGAACCTGTTAAGTACGCTTTCGAGAATCAAGCTTTTGTCAACTCTGAGAACTTTGCAGGCAAGATGACCATACCGTCGAAATCACTTCTATCTTTGCTTTCTAGTTGTTTGCTCTATTGCTATTCCGTGATACCTACCATTTGCTATATCATGCCTCCCATATTGCCATGACAAGCCTCTAACCCACCTTACCTAGCAAACCATTGTTTGGCTATGTTACCGCTTTGCTCAGCCCCTCTTATAGCGTTGCTAGTTGTAGGTGAAGATGAAGTTTGTTCCATGTTGGAACATGGATATTGTTGGGATATCATTATTATATCTTGTTTACTTTAATGCATCTATATACTTGGTAAGGGTGTAAGGCTCGGCCTTATGCCTGGTGTTTTGTTCCACTCTTGCCAACCTAGTTTCCGTCATACCGGTGTTATGTTCCTTGATTTTGCATTCCTTACGCGGTTGGGTGTTATGGGAACCCCTTTACATTTTGCTTTGAATAAAACTCCTCCAGCTAGGCCCAATCTTGGTTTTACATTTTCCTAACAACCTATTACCCTTCCCTTGGGTCGGCCAACCCAAGGGTCATCTTTATTTTAACCTCCCCGGGCCAGTGCTTCTCTAAGTGTTGGTCCGAACCGAGCTTCCTGCGGGGACACCTCGAGGAAACTTGAGGTTTGGTTTTACTCGTAGCTAGTCTCATCCGGTGTTGCCCTGAGAACGAGATACGTGCGACTCCTATCGGGATTGTCAGCACATCGGGTGGCTTTGGTGGTCTTGTTTTACCATTGTCGAAATGTCTTGTAACTGGGATTCCGAGTCTGATCGGGTCTTCCTGGGAGAAGGAATATCCTTCGTTGACCATGAGAGCTTGTGATCCGCTAAGTTGGGACACCCCTGCAGGGTTTGAACTTTCGAAAGCCGAGCCCATGGTTATTGGCAGATGGGAATTTGTTAATATCCGGTTGTAGAGAACTTGACACTTAACTTAATTAAAATGAATCAACCGCGTGTGTAGCCGTGATGGTCTCTTTCCGGTGGAGTCCGAGAAGTGAACACGGTCTTGTGTTATGCTTGAACGTAGGTAGTTTCAGGATCACTTCTTGATCATTTATAGCTTCTCAACCGTGCTTTGTTTCTCTTCTCGCTCTCTTTTGTGTATGTTAGCCACCATATATGCTTAGTGCTTTGCTGCAGCTCCACCTCACTACCCTTCCCTAACCATAAGCTTAAATAGTCTTGATCTCATGGGTGTGAGATTACTGAGTCCTTGTGACTCACAGATACTTCCAAACAGTTGCAGGTGCCGATGATACCAGTGCAGATGACGCAACTAAGCTCAAGTGGGAGCTCGATGAAGATCTTGATCGTTGTCTCGTTTCTTTTCCGGTTGATCAGTAGTGGTGCCCAGTTGGGACGATCAGGGATCTAGAATTTGGGGTTGTCTTCTTTTATTTTGGTTCCATAGTCGGACCTTGATTGTTTTCTGGATGATGTATGTATAACTTGTATTTGTGTGAAGTGGCTATTGTAAGCCAACTCTTTATCCCTTTCTATTCAGTACATGGAATTGTGTGAAGATTACCCCTCTTGCGACAAACCTACCATGCGGCTATGCCTCTAAGTCGTGCCCCGACACGTGGGAGATATAGCCGCATTGTGGGTGTTACGCCCGGCTAGCATGGAAGATACAGACAGCCCTAGTTGATACATGAGTTATTCGAGCATACAAAATAGAATGTTTATTTGAAGGTTTAGCTTTTTGCACATACAAATTTACTTGGAACGACAGGTAGATACCATATATAGGCAGGTATGGTGGACCCATATGGAACAACTTTGGGGTTTAAGGAATTTGATGTACAAGAAGTATTCATGCTTGGTACAAGTGAAGGCTAGAGAAAGACTAGGAAGCCACCAGCTAGAGAGCGACAACAGTCATGAACATGCATTAAAATTATTCAACACCGAATGGAAGCATGAGTAGGATATAATGCACCATGAACATAAATATCATAGAGGCAATGTTGATTTTGTTTCAACTACATGCGTGAACATGTGCCAAGTCAAGCCACTCGAATCATGCAAAAGAGGATACCAACCTATCATAACACATCACAACCATTTCAATAGCATGTTGGCACGCAAGGTAAACTATTATAAGCTCCTAGCTAATTGAGCATGCCATTAGCAACTATAATCTCTAATCGTCATTGTAAACATGTTCATTCATAATAGGCTGAATCACGAACGATGAACTAATCATATTTAAAAAAACAAGAGAGGTCGAGTTCATACCAGCTTTTCTCATCTCAATAAGTTCATCATATAATCATCATTATTGCCTTTCATTTGCATGACCGAATAGTGTGGATAATAATAATAGTGCACATGCATTGGACTAAGCTGGAATCTGCAAACATTCAATTTAAGAGAGAAGACAAGGTAATATGGGCTCTTTATTAGATCAACAATAATGCATACGAGAGCCACTTAACATTTTCATTATGGTCTTCTCCTCTCGACCCCCAAAGAACAAGAAAAGAAACAAAACTATTTACATGGGAAAGCTCCCAACAAGCAAAAGAAGAACAAGAAATCTTTTTGGGTTTTCTTTTTAATTACTACTACTACAGGATGAAAAGTAAACTAGCTAAAAGCTACAACTAATTTTTTTTGTTCTTTTTAAGGTTTATCAAACACACAAGAAGAAAGCATAAAAAGGGAAATAAACTAGCTTGGATATGACAATGAAAAAGTATGAGCACCGACAACTAGCATGAGTGTTTGAGCATAAATGTAATGTCGGTAAGAAATACGTACTCCCCCAAAGCTTAGGCTTTTGGCCTAAGTTGGTCTATGGCCACAGCTGGCCTGGCGGATATCCAAAGTTATAGTTGGTGTCGTACTGAGAAGGATCCTCCGGATTCCACTGATAAATAGACTGTCGGTGAGGATCAAATTGTGGTTTCGGCTCTGGCTCTGTAGCTGGTGTGGGGTTTCGGTAGGCATGAATGGCCTTCGGCGGAACAAGGTATTTGCCCGCATATAAGTCAAACAAGGAAGGGGCAGCCAAAGTAATAGTCTCAGGTTGATTTTTATCAAATACCAGCTTGTACTTAAGCATCTTTTCCTTGTTCTTAATGATAAAATCATGTGCTACCATACTCTTATAGTCTAGAAAAACATGAGGCAGCAACTTCTCTTCCTTCTCATAATGCCTAATAGGTATATTAAAATGTGTAGCGAGGCACGAGGCAAAGATACCTCCCAAGATGGGGCCCTTAGTACAGTTAAGATTTAACCGCTTTGCAACAATAGCGCCCATACTAAATGTGTCATCACGGAACAAGGCATGGCACAAAATAATAATATCAGGGGCACTAAGGTTGCCACAGTTTCCTCGACCAATTAAGCATCTACTAGCAAATATTGCAAAGTAACGTAAAACAGGAAAATGTATGCTAGTAATTCTTGCATCGGAAAATTTCCTTGTTTCCCCTACAGCAATTGTATCAATAAACCCTTCCACATCGTCACGATGTGGTTCCTCTACATTGCCCTCAAAAGGGATCAAACAAACCTGACAAAAATCACCAAGTGATATCTCCTTATGCTCATCATATAAATAAAATTCCACAGGTAGGTGGTGAGCTCCTAGCATGGAAATGAAAGTTCTGCACAAAGATATTGGTGAGTAAGAGATACTATTCGCGTTGGTCGTGGAGGAAGGCGGCCAGGCCAGCATTCTCAGGCAACTCATAGAAATCATCATAAATCCTGGCTGCTCTCAAGAAATCATCACAAGGCCATTCACACGGCCGGACCTCCGTGGTGCGAGGGAGATTATACTTAGTCTTCTTGTTCTCTTCACTTTGCTTATCCTTCGAGGTTCGGCTCGATGAGCCCCTAAAAAATCTCTTCATCTTTTGCTGAATTTTTTTGAAATTTTTAGTAACTCAAAATAAAAGTGAACCAAACTCAACAAAATTGATAGCAACTACTCCTACAAGAGCCTAGAGGCAATATAATGCATTAGAACTACTTTTGACCACATCAATTTCGCATGCAAGCTCAAGAACAGGGTCACCTAAGCAGCAAAAAATTGCAATAAATAAAGCACTAGAAAAAACTAATTGGACCATTGGAGGAGTCACATACCAAAGAACAATCCCTCAAAGCAGTTTTGTGAATGGAGCTTTGAGCTAGGAGATCAAAAATTGCAGCAAGATGAGCTTGAACTCGGGTTTGAGCTGGCTAGTGATTTTTTTGGGAGGAAGAAGGAGTGTGTGGTAGCTGGAATAAGTGGAGGGGAACCACCATGGGCCCACGAGGCAGGGGGTGCGCCCAGGGGGTGGGCGCGCCCTGGACCCTCGTGACTAGGTGCTTGCTCCCCCTGTTGTGTTCTCAGTGCTAGATATTCTCAAATATTCTAGAAAAAAAACCATATTTAACTTTCAGGGCATTTGGAGAACTTTTATTTTCGGGGTATTTTTATTGCATGGATAATTCAGAAAACAGACAGAAATTACTATTTTTTTTCTTTATTTCATTGAACATATAAACCCTTCTAGGCTACCCGCATAGCCAGCGCAATTCAGCTCGGCGTTGAATCTGGTCCGGCCGTTGTGTCTTGCTTAGTACCTGAATTGTACTTTTTACCTCGCTGTCAAACATCTTGACGTTGATTCTTCTTTATGTTGCTTGTCTCGACCATAGAGAATGACAGCTGGGCTAGCCTTTGCGCGCGGTCCCAGCCTGCGGTGAGAGTGTCAGTGCGTGGTTGCGTTGCGCAGCGGCGATCGCGGGGTGGGCAGGGGCGATCGTGGGATGGGGTGGGCTGCAGCAAGCGGGATTGGCCAGCCCTTCTCTCTCCGTGAAAATATCTCCTCCCGCCGCCGCCTCCGCTCCCCCTCCCTCTCGACCGCCTCGTCTCCTCCGCCTCCACCACCTCCCCCTCCCATGTCTCCTCGTCCCCTCCATCTGCCTCCGCGCTCAACAGGAGGAGCCGGAGTCGCAGCCGCACCGCACAATGGTGGGCGAGGGCGAGCTCCAGTGCGAGCGCGCGGACCCATCGCCCACGCCGGCGGGGTCCCTGGCCTCGAGCTGCGCCTCTACACTGTCCTCACACCCGGTCGTCCTTGCCATTCTTCCGGTGGAAAGCTCCTCCATGACGGGATCCACCGGATCCGGTGTTGCTGTGCGTGAGGAGGACGGACATGGGGAAGGCGCAACAAGGCAGCGTTGGCGTCGTTATGGTGTTGTGTCTGAGGAGGACAGATGTGGGGAAAATGCAGCAAGCTAGCAAGCCGGCCCTCGCGTCGCAGTAGAGTGGAGCCGCGGCCATCACTCCAACCACTGCTCGCCGGTCGTCCCTCATCCACCATCTAGGTTGGATGTCTTTGGCCTTGCCATCTTCTTTCTCTCAGTTTTTTCCTCTTGATTTCATAGGTTCGTTGACAATCTGATTTTGATTTTTTGATTTATGTTTTTTATAAGATGTTTGCGGATCAGGTGAAGAAGAGAGGAAGGATCTTAAGGAAGAGTCAAGAAAAAGGTGAACCTCTTGGCCATCGCAACTCGATGGCACAGGCGACAATGAGCAGGTATATTTCTTCTAGATTCGTCCTCTTGTGTCGTGACTGGATGAGGTGAGATTCGGATTGTTGGGTATTGTTTATATTGCTAATTGAGATGGCATTATAATTATTTGTTTGATTATTTGGTCGGGTTTCATTAGACCGGATCCAACCGTGTGCCGGCTTCTCCTTGAAGAGAAGGGTCACATCCACATGAGAAGAGGGGTAGCATGGAAAATTTGAGGAGTAGCATCGCAGCTGGGTTGTAGCGACCAGACCTCAAACGGTCCAATCTCTGTGCTCCGATGTCATCCCTGGATCAGTAATGCTGACACCACACTGTACTTGAAGGATTTATAACAGAGTAGCAATCACACACCTATTACATCAAGTGTCTCAAAAGAGAACTTATTACAATAAATATGGCTTAAGGCCATCTAATAACGATAACAGCAGAAGGCTTGGAAGATAAGTGAGTCCATCAACTCCAACGGCATCACTGAGTATAGAACCATGACCTAAAGGCACCTTAATCGTCGTCTGAAAAGTCTGCAACATTAACGTTGCAGCCCGAAACGGGTCAGCACATGGAATATGCTGGCAATGTAAACACATAGAGAGTAATGGAATGAAATAAGCTATTCTATATGCATATATGGCTGGTGGAAAGCTCTATGGTTATAGTTTTGCGTAAAGCCAATTTTTCCCTACTTAAAAGGAATAAATTTTATTTAACTATCATGGTAGTTGTTAAACATTGAGAATGGTTGACAGCATTCTCAATCCCAATTAAGCATCATCATTATACAAAACCCAACAATTAACTTTAGAGTAACATGATGAGATTCACATGATAATCCAGGTACTAGATACTCAAGATGTCCATAACCGGGGACACGGCTAACCATGATTAGTTTATACACTCTGCAGAGGTTTGCGCACTTTTCCCCACAAGACCCGATCTCCTCCGCTGGATTTCTCGCACTACATGGTGTTTCAGAAGCGCTAGCACCTTACGAACGGGTAGACCGTACCAACCTACATCCCCTAAATCTGCTAGTCTACCACTGTTAGAGTTCGCATGACTTAGTCAACTATGCTAGAGCCCATAGTAGCTTGTGGCTGCACACGGAAGTTTCTAGCATTAATAATCTCATGGTCCCTTTGAGCCTGGGTGGCAGTCCAAAAGAAAATAGGCAATCGCTGGAATACCCAGGTGCCTCAATCCACACAGATGTGTGTTTAGGTTGCCACCTTAAATAAACCATTAATTAACAGTCTCACATCTGTCATGGAAATACTCACCCAATCCACGTCTACTAGCATAGCATGGCATAATAAGCAAACGTAAGAGTAACTCCCAAAGGTTTGATAATAAACAAGTAATAGGTTCTACCTCAACTACTCCCCAAACCCACAATTTAATTAGATCCTAATCATGCAATGTGTGAGGATTGTTCTAATGCAATAAAACTGGGTAGTAGGAGGTATGATCAAAGTGTTACTTGCCTTGCTGATGATCCGCAAAACCTAGCGATTCGAAGTAGCAAGCGACGCACTCCAGGTACTCTATCGCAAACAAACAAGCATACAATAAGTACTCAACTAATGCACAGGTAAAATACGAATAAAAGATCTAACCAGAAAGTTCAACTTAAGAACTCCGGTTGGCAAAAAGAATCAAAATGAACGAAGCAACGAAAGACAAATGGCAAAAGAAACAAGCTTCATTTACTATTCTGGATCTAGGGCAATTTTTACTGTGGCAAAAACTTGTTTGAGTTGGTTAAACGGAAAGGGGGTTTCGAGACGAAACCCCAGGCGCTTGAATCGCTTGATTCCGATAAACGAGCAAAAAGTTAAACTAAAACGAACATCGCATCAGAGATCGCGATCAAAAAAACCGCGGATTTAATCCGAGAAAAAGGAAAAACGACGAACGTGTTAACGAACGAACATTCGTTAACAGAAACGAAACAAAAAAACATGTTCGTTAAAACGAACAGACGAGCGGGCGCTCGCTAAAAAAATAAACCGAAGAAAAACCGATCTATTAAAAAAGACGAAAACTAGGGTTTTCAAAAAAACCGAAATGACTTTTTCTCAAAAGCCGGCCGACGGCTACCTCGGCGGCGGCTCTCCGGCGTGGCTCTAGTAGGGCGGCGGGTGGCGCGAGGCGGCGGGGCGGCGGCGGCTCTAGGCGGCGGGGCGGCAGGCGGCTTGCAGCGACGCGACGACTTGCGACGGCGCGGGCAGCGGCAGGCGGCGCGGGGCGACATGGGATGGCGGCGGCGGTAGCTCGGGGCTCGAGGGGGGCCCCGGGGTGGTATTTAAGGAGGGGGGGTCGGCTGGCTTGGGGAGGGGGTCGGCGGCGGCTCCGGCTCGGTCTCCTCCCGAGTCCGGCAGCAGCACGGGCGAGGACGCGGCGGCTTGGGCCGGCCTGGCTCGGCTGGGCCCTTGGCCCAGTCGGGCACGGGGGGTTTTTTTTAAACAATTTCGTTGCGCCTAAAAAAATCTAGAAAAATAAATAAAAATCTAAAAATGCCAAAACAAATTTTCTCCGTCTGAATAAAATATTTAGAACAGGATGAACATTTTTTTGGCTCTAAATGCAATTTTTTAAAACGTGCAATTTTTCCTAAATTCAAATAAAATAGCAAATAAAACCAAAATAAAATCTTATTTGATTTTTTTATTAAATCCTCAACATTTCTTTATTTTTGGGAAAGTCATTTTATTCCCTCTCTCATCTTTTGATAATAGAAATAATTGATGATAAAATAAATAAAATCAAATGATCCTATTTTCAAAATTTGAGAAAACTCAAATATGAAAATAACAAAATCCCCAACTCTCTCTCCGAGGGTCCTTGAGTTGCGTAGAATTTCTAGGATCCACCAAAAGCAATAAAATATGTTTATGCAATTGATGATCTAGTGTATAACATTCCAAATTGAAAATTTAGGATGTTACATGGGTCTTGACAGATGGGGTGGAGGAGCAGGGGAGGCCGATGGTGGGGGGAAGGACCAGCGTGGTCGGTGACCGGGGCAAGAAGCAGCGGGGGCAGCGGTCCCATCACACAGGGGTGGAGCTGCAGCAGGGGAGATGGGGTGGTGAGCCCTTGTTCGTCATGGCCGTGATTGGCTTGCAGGTATGCTCCGGCTAGGTTGTTCTTTCTCTTCCGTAGGATATGGTTGCAACCGTTGGATATTATGTTGGTCTTGATGTATTTGCTTTTTTATAAGCTTATAGTTTGAAAAACTATATACACTGATTCCTAATTTGATGCCAATAGCTCGTGTGAGCATCCACATGACGGGTTCTTGTGCTGATTATCAGAGGCAGCAGCACCGTCGTGGAGTATATGTACATCAACGCCGATGGTGCCGGCAGCAACGACACGAGGTGGGCGATTTGACCAGCGCAACATTCTTGTGTGTTCATTTAGACATTCAGGCAAGAATCTGGTCCTTGTCTTTCCATGCACGCCTATATATTTAGACATTCTTGTTTCTGTGTATGCACATAGAAGAGATTAAATATGTCTAAAACATGTGAAAGCATGCATTTTTTTACTGGGCTCGAAACATATCTGACCTCTGCTGCTCAAGGAGGAATTCTAAATGCCCAATTTGATCAATTTTTTAGTTTAATAAAGGTTGTCCCTAATTCTCAATCTCTTAGGTACAGTATGTTAGTTAAATAAAGGCCATTCATGTCCTTAGTTTAATAGGTACAATGAGCTTTTCAATTTGTTGTTCTCATCTTTCTTAGAGTGATTTCATCTTCGTCTTTATGCACACAATTCTTATGATTTCAGTCTTTAGATGAAGCTTTTGTGGGTACGAGGAGGCGCTATTCGTTGACGAGCAGATGAGGTATGATGGTGGCGACGACGAAGGGGTCATCTCCCCATTGGCGAGCTGGACGCGCCCCCTCCTCCCTCTTTCCTGCTTCCAGGTGAGCATCTCCATCGTCCTCGGAAGGCAAGCATTCTTGATAGATGGTTTAATCTGGTTTCGATTGGTGCACTGTGTCTCTGTGATACATGGATTTTTATTGAGGCAGTCATCATATAAATAAAATGCTAATATGCTCTGAATTCCTGAATTTAGTTGTTAAACTGCTATTCTCTTTCTGGATTGCATACCTGTTTTGTTTGGTGTCCTTGAACCAAATACCACAATATGAGCTTGAAGGTTTCAACTTGCTCGATTGCATACATGATATGTTTGATGTCCTTAAGCAAATATCATAATGTGAGCTTGAAGGTTTCGAGGATATATAATCACTGGGATACAGAGGGAGCACGCCATCGTCCACGGTCCACCCAACCACCCCGTTGTCCGACTATCATCCTAGCCTGCTGCACCCTCGCCCTGGCCCAGTGAGAAAACCTTTGCAATTGTTTGGATGTGATTACTGCTGCTCATGTATTGTAATACATGCGTCTCAAATAAGTGGACACTTATTTGGGACGGAGGGAGTATGTTAAATTTAGATGGATTTACGCTTAGATTTTACATTTGTCTTCCCGCTCTCTTGGTATTTTGTTGTCCTTGTTGGGTGGACTACCGTTCTGAATTGACGTCTTTTCGTGATGTCTACAGGGTCATCGCATTGGATGTCCTTGGTGGCTTGTCAGGGTTGTTGCAGGAGCACCAGAATCTGGCCCTGTTCTGGCAGGTGTCACATATCGTCAACAACCTATTAAGTCAAGGTGACCCCTGGAGAAGCCACTTTTTGTTTCGTTTGCAGTATACCCCATGTTTAGTTCCAGAATCTGGCGCTGTTCTAGCGATGTTCCTGCTCTGAAGAATACCACATGTATAGGCTTTAGATTTTTGTAATCATCTATGTGCTAAACATCCCTTTGTGGTCATGTGTTTTATATATAATCAAGCATCTATCCATTATGATATATATGCCTAGCTAATGTTTGAAAAGACCCATCATCTGTATCACCACTGCTGGATAACCATTATAAATCTACTAGCAGTACTGGTCATATAAAATAGCTACCGTTACTGATCATTTGTATCACCACTACTGGATAACCATTATAAATATATCATCTAATGTTTCTTTCATTTATTTGATTTAACTTTTTATTTGTTTGATTTAACATTTTTTTGACAAAATAATTTAATTTAGTTGTGCCAATTCAAATTTACACCATGTTGTTGGGCTTAGAAAAAATAAGTTTTGCTGGGCCGACGTGGGCACCAGGCACGGTTGCTGACGCCTTGACCTTATCGACCCCCTTCCCTCCGTGTACCAAACCTTCTCTCGCTCACCCTATCTCTTCCAGACTATCGGCATTGTTCCTCAACTTCGATTGCAATATCAGCACGCCAGTTCCTCAGGTGGATCCTCACTGAATCAGACTGCTTAACCAACTTCAAGGTGAACCTTTACCAACATGGTATTATTTCCATTTTGAGTTAGTGTTGTTCTGTAGAGACATGGTCAAAGATTGAGAAATTTTAGATTTGCTTTCATCTTGGTTTGCCTATGACTGAAATGAATATTTTTTTCGTTGCTAACAAGCAAAGATCAGTCGTCTCATGTAGATGCATACCCTATTGATCTGTTAGTGCTCATTTCAGAAGTGTTTGATTCATCCTAGCTAATTCAAGTAAACCTGGGTACAACAATAGATAGACATTTATTTATGGACAACAATAGTAGTGAGCAGGAAATGTAAAATGCACTTATGTTAGTTCAACGAAACTGACCATACTTTGTTCTTGCTTCTATATCCTGATTTGGCAATTTATGATCGGTCTCTAAATATTTCAACTTGCACGGTTTGAATTAGTTTCACATGCTAAAGTATATAGTTTGAACATAGGTATTCCTTAATTTTTCATATAAAAGGTTTATAATTATTACCCTTAGTGCCATAATAACAACATATGTTATTCCCTTTGTCATCAGTATGTTACTTACCGAGATTCGATCATCGGTATCTTCATACCTAGTTCAATATCATTACCGGCAAGTCTCTTTACTCGTTCCGTAATGCATCATCCCACAACTAACTCATTAGTCACATTGCTTGCAAGGCATATCATGATGTGCATTATCGAGAGGGCCCAGAGATACCTCTCTGATACTCGGAGTGACAAATCCTAATCTCGATCTATGCCAACCAAACAAACACCTTCGGAGATACCTGTAGAGCATATTTATAATCACGCAGCTACGTTGTGACGTTTGGTAGTACACACGGTATTCCTCCAGTATACGGGAGTTGTATAAGTAATGAAGAAAGCAATAGCAATAAAACTGAACGATCATAATCCTAAGCTAACGAATGGGTCTTGTCCATCAAATCATTCTCCTAATGATGTGATCCCGTTTATCAAATGACAACACATGTCTATGGTTAGGAAACTTAACCATCTTTGATTAACAAGCTAGTCTAGTAGAGGCTTACTAGGGACACGGAGTTTTGTCTATGTATCCACACATGTATCAAGTTTCTGGTTAATACAGTTCTAGCATGAATAATAAAAATTTATCATGATATAAGGAAATATAAAATAACAACTTTATAATTGCCTCTAGGGCATTTTTCCTTCATGGTTAGCCCAGAGCCACAAATATCCAGGCAGCATATGTGGATTATGTCCCATTTTTGTTCTCTTTAGCCACCTTTTTCCTATGTGAGGACAACAAACCAATCGACCTGGTCATTTTCTATTGCGTTGTCATGCCTTTCTACCCTTTTTCAATTAAGAGACACGAGACTCGTTCCTTTGCTACTGATTTTCCCCTTTTCAACCTAGATGCGGGTTCGATGCCTTGTCTCTTGGACAGTACTTTCTCCCTTCCTTTCCTTATTCAACCCAGACATGGATTAGTCTGCATGAAGTAGGGTTTCCTTTAATAGTGCAAATTAAGGTTAAGATGGTGGAGTGGAAAAGATCCACATCCAGTGACGTGGCAGATGGGGCAATATAACAAGGGTATGGTTCGAAAGGGTTAGCATACCTGAGGGTCGGCAGGAAGTGGCTTCGCTCATGGTCATCGTCCTCTACACACACTATGGTAGCGAGCTTGGGGACGGAGGCCATCTGTAGCTCCCAAGATGCGATTCTATCCCAATCACGTGATGAACTCATGATTGGGGCACAACCGCATTTCGAGCGCATAGCAAGGTGGATATCATTACAACATACCATGTACTGAATAGATGAGAATACAAGATACAGGCTTACACTCGCCACAAGCTACAACATTCAATAAAATAGTTCATCCATACATAGCAATAACCATACCGAAGAGCAGGATTCGACTATGGATGAAATCAAAGAAAAAAGAAGAACGACATCCACCCTGCTAATCCCAGGTTCCCTGACCCGGAACCTATCCCTTGAACGAAGAAGAGGTAGAAGAACTCCAAACAAGCAAGCATCACACTCGCGTCAGATCATCCGCATTACCTATACCTACAACTGTTGTTGCAGTCATCTGTGAGCCATGAGGACTCAGCAATCCCATTACCGTGGGTATCAAGACTAGCAAAGCTAAATGGAAATAGAATGGATAAGTGGTGAGGCTGCAGCAAACGGCTAAGCATGGTATGGTGGCTAACTTACGAGTACAAGAATAAGATGAGAAACTATGCAACAGTCGCAAACTATTAATGATCAAGAAGTGATCCTGAACTACTTACGTTCAAACATAATCCAACTGTGTTCTCTTTTCGAACGCACCCAAAAAGAGACAGTCACGGTTACGCACGCGGTTGGTGTATTTTAATTGAGTTTAGTTCAAGTCCACTACCACCGGATATTAACAAATTCCCATCTGCCAAATAACCGCGGGCACGACTCTCAAAAGTTTAAAACCTATAGGGGTGTCCGAACTTAGCCCATGACAAGCTCATGATCCGCGGAGACAATCCTCCATCGCGAAACCCTCCGATCAGACATGGAATCCTAGTGCACAAGACATTTCGACAATGGTAAAACAAAACCAGCAAGACCACCCGATGCATCGATACCATGATAGGAGCCGCGCGTATCTCGTTCTCAGGACAACACCGTCTATGCGAAGTGGATGGTAGCCAAAATATCATCGAGTTGCCCCGATGTGGCACCGCCAACTGCTAGGTAGGTGGAACAACACTCATGTGGAGCACTGGCCCGGGGGTTGATTAAGGGACCTTGGGGGCCGGCAAGTCCCAATGCAAGTTTTAGTTATTATTCGGAAAATGGTAAAACCAATATTGAGCCTTGCTGGAAGAGATTTATTCAAAGAGAACTGTCAAGAGGGGCCCATAAACCCTCACCGTGTTAGAGACGCAAAATCAAGGAACATAACACCGGTATGACGAAAACTAGGGCAGCAAGAGTGGAACAAAACACCAGGCAAAAGGCCGAGCCTTCCACCCTTTACCAAGTATATAGATGCATTAATTCAATAAGAGATATTGTGATATCTCATGAAATCCATGATATCCATGTCCCAACATGGAACAACCTGCAACTGCACCTGCATCTAGCAACGCTATAAGAGGAGTTGAGCAGAGCAGTAACATAGCCAAACAGTGGTTTGCTAGAAAGGGTGGATATGTTAGAGGCTATCATGGCAATTTGGGAGGCTTGATAAACAAGGGGTAGGTAGCGCGACATAGCGATAGCATCGAGACAACTAGCATAGCAAAGATAGTAGTGAGATCCAAGGTGACGATCATCTTGCCTTAAATCCCACTAGGAAGAAGACCGAATCCATGAAGAAGACGAACCAACGTAGTGAACGGATCCTCACAATCGAAACGATACCGAGAACTATCGAGAAGAAGCACAACCGGAAAGAAGTAAACGACATGGTAAACAACCATCACATAAACATGGCATGATGCACAACCAAGTATGATGCATGTCCATTTTAAAGAGGCATGGCAAAGTGCAACAAACAGTTCTACAAATTAAGTGGAGCTCTCGTTGCATATTGACGACACACCACATTCATTTATTTAGTTCGCTCTCGTTTATGTACCCAATAATATTAAATGTTGGCTAACATGGCAAGAGGTGAAGCATAAGTAAACTAACTATTTAGGCAAGTTTAAATTAGGCCGGAACAACGAATAACAATTCCGAAAAATCCCCATAAGCATATTTCGAATTTGCTACTGTTCTGGCCTAAATCATATTTTAATGTTGTTAAACATGCAAAGTAATGTCACCATGTTAAACTATGCATTTTTCTAGACAAGTTGCATATAAAGTTTATTAAATTCCGTATTACAGTTAATTAGTTATGAAATAAACCATTTTAACATGTCATTTATGCAAATTAATGCAAACAGCAAGTTAAACCTTTTAAACATGGATGAAAGCAACATAATATGAAACTAGATGAAAATCCAAACATTTTACATGTTTAAATCATTTTAAACCGATGCACGGTTATGGAGTTATTAAATGCATGAACTATGAGGGTTTTGCTGCAAAACAGTAAATCCGTGGAAATGCTAAAATCGTTCCGCAGAAAAAACATGAATCGGGCCAAATATGCTGCTTGCTGGGACGCTCACCATGGGCTAAGGCCCAGGTCAGTGTTGGTGGTGCGGGCAGGCCGCGGAGGAGGCTGGGCCCTCCTGGCGTTGGCTGGGCCTTGCTTTTCGATGCGCTGGAGGCGCAGTCAACGTTCGGGACGAGCGAGCCGCTGCTGCTCGGTACCACCAGAGGCAACAGCAGGCCATGGCGACGCAGAAGGCTGGCCGCGCAGCAACGGGGCTCCGGTGAGCTGGGTGTCAGCGAGGCAGGGGCGTGGATGAGGACCGGCGTCGGGATTGGACCACATCCGACCGGATCTGGCCATTTCCATGGCTTGGCGGCACGGGAGTTCGAGATGGAGGGTCGCCATGGCCGCTTCCTGTTCAGAGAAACGAAGAGAACTTCAGAGAAGTTCAGAAGTAGAGGAAAAGAAAGAGAAGGAGAGGAGAAGGCTTGGCGCGGAACTTGACGAAGCAGAGGAGGCTCAAGGCGGGGCGCGAAACAGAGCAAGGGGCACAGAGCTCCGATGCAAAATCCATGGTGGCCGACACGTCTTGTGCTCCCTGAGAGAGAAACGGAGGGAGAGAAAGAGAGTTATGGGAGAGACGAGGGAAGGAGGGAACAGAAGGAGAAGGAGATGGGAGGCTGGCCTGGCATATTAGCGCAGGGACAAGGTGAGGAGGCGCTTGGGTGCCAGCGCGCTGGATCAAGGGCTCGAGGAGCTCCTCTCCTTGGTGCTGGACATACACGGGAGCGGGGAACTCGGGGAAGAAGCTGGGTGCGGGCGCCGGAGGGGCGGAGACGAGCAGAGGCGGGTGAAGACAGTTGCCTCGATCCTGATCGGATCGAGCGTTGCGGGAGGTTGTGGGAGGCTCGGGGCTGCACTTGTTGGTCGGGGATGCAAAACGAGGAGGTGGTCGGGTCGGCCGGGTGGAGTGGATGGATTGGATCGGGGATCCTGAGGAAGGGGGAGACCAGGTGGAGCTAGTGGCGGCGGAGAGGAGGATGGATGGGACATCTCCCCTAGAAACTAGAGTTGCCCACTATTTATAGCAAATTGGTTTTTCGTTAGGGACTAATCTGACCCTTCGATCATAATTGAATGGCCGAGAAAAGTAGGTTAGGCACACCAAATAAGAAATCGAAGATGTTTTAAGGATGTTTGGAGATGATCCGGACCCATCGATAATGATAGAGTGGTTCGGGTTCAGGAATGTTTTAGACGCGCACGCGAGGGGGGGGGGGGGGGGGTTATTGTGCACTATGCAGAGAGGCTCAAACGGTCAGACAACAAAAGAACGGTTGGTCTCGAAAGGGACAACGAAGGCAATAGGGAGAAGTAGGAACTATGAACGGATGCAAGTTTTATGGAAACATGTAGATGCGATGCGCATGATGCTATGATGAAATGCAACAACAACAAAATAAAACACACAACGACAACGAAGAACATGGAAGGCTTCTGGAGCGTCGGCCTCGGGTCGTTA
Organism: Triticum urartu; assembly: GCF_056163025.1. Taxonomy (NCBI): domain Eukaryota; kingdom Viridiplantae; phylum Streptophyta; class Magnoliopsida; order Poales; family Poaceae; genus Triticum; species Triticum urartu. The sequence goes on from NC_141875.1 coordinate 266,622,626, forward strand.
CAACTCTCCTCCACATACAAGATATCTCGCCCCGAGATCTAGGGATGAAAAATGGAAGAGGAAGAGAAAAGGTAAAAGTAAGTTGCTTCTTTGACAAACGAGTGAAACCACGAACCTTGAGAGGTTGAACAATTTGAAAGAAAGAATACAACGACGATGAACGAGATTGCAAACACTCCGTTAGAAAAGAGGAATAAGGAATATTACGAGAACCTTATAGGTTGAAATACATGAAATAAGAGGTTCACGGACCAAAAGAATATGACCTCACCGGTATCATGAGATAGCCAAAGTACAAGAATGACAGAATTTGGACAGCACTTCGTTAGAATTAAGAAGGAAAACTTGATATGATGAAAAGAACTTGAATGAGAACACAACACTCTGGTTAAATGGATAAGCAAGAAAATAACATGATCTTGACAAAACAAGGTGATGGGTGAAGAGAGCAACACCACAATGCCTCTAGAACGAAAGGATAGAAGCTAGATTGTTGGGATAAAGGCACGGAGAAGAAAATGACAACTTCTGCAACAAATGAACTTGGAAATCATCCTTGCAAGGAAGGATTGAATAGACTAGTTGGAAAATCAACAACGAAAAGCACAAACTTGTTGTGGGCTTAGGGAAAACATCCCAAAATTAGGAGGTGGCAACCGGCCACTAACGGAAACAGTTAATTGGATTGAGATCAGCAAGGAGATGAAAACTCCTTCCACCAAGATGATAAAGAGATAACTTGGATCATTATTAAGCACCACAATTATCAACATTCCGTAGGGAAGGCTTTAGGTGAAATCTTTACCAAGATAACTCCAACGAAGAAATTTATGGATTTGAAATATCTCATTCTTGCTAACTTGTGAATTATGAAACACGAACGGAAATTATCAAGAATGACATACACCACCTCGAAAGATAAGGGAGCAAGAATTGCACTTTGGAATGCGAGATGAAGAATGCTTGAGCTCCTCCAACAAGAATCTTGATGAACACTTCTAGAACGAATGAAATCCTTAACAAACCACCATGTAGATCCTCCATGAAGAATTATGGTAATAAAAGGATGATAGAAAGAAAGAGAAGTTGAAAACACAAGGTGAAGCCTTGCAATGATTTAGAGGAAGTTTGTGCCGATATAACCACGAAGCGTTGCAACTCCGGAAAGAAAGATGAATCACTTGGAATAGAGAATTTACTCATCATGAACAAACTCCGGAAGAAGGGATTAAATCACTTGGATGAAACAAGAATAAGAATTATGGTATGCATTTCCTACATCAATTTAAATTGATGACAAGCAACGGATTTTGCATACTACTTATTCTCGTTGAAAGGGATTGGAGATAGATATAGCGCAACTCATAGACCACCGGTTGGATTATGAGAGAACAAGTGAATTGATATGATAACAAGAGAAGATGAATTTTGAATGGACCACCGTAAGAATTGAATATGATTGAGGAAAAGAGAACAAAACGCCGGGAAGAATTAAAGAATGAACGAAGATGCTTGAGCGAATTTAGATAGAAAAGAATGAAGAGATGACAATCTCACTAGAGAATACTTGAACGATGCACCGGTAAGATTTGGAGATGAATGGAGAAACAACAATTTAGGAGAATTGGGGAACGAAGCTGAAAACTTAGAACGAAGAAATCTTCTGAAATGATGGCCTTTGGATGATAAAGAAATGAAAACAACTCCTAAAATGCTCCGGATGGTATGAAAAGAATTGTCACAATCGAAAACAATTATGAGGATGGCATGAAGCTAGAACCACGAATCTTCAAGAGAACGGACCAAGTTTTAAGAGAAACTCTTCTTCGGTCTTCAAATGTTGATAATGACGATAAGAACCACCATGAAAATTGTTGAGACACTCTAGAATGATGAAGAATATAAATATTAAGCCAAAGATGAAAAGAATTTGAAAACGATCTTCGAGAAGGCACCTAACTAATGAAAATTGATTCTTACATCACACTTTAAAAAGAATTTGAGAATAGCTTTGGAACAATTAGAAGAGTCAGGTAAGATCCTGGGAAAAGACCTGTGGGTAAGGATCCACTCAAAGATACACCGTTGAAGAAGATTGCTTGAAAGAGAGATTGCATCAGTTGAATTACATGACTTGAATGAGATAACAACCTCGAAATAGCTAGAACGGATTGATGATGGAGACACAAATCTTCTGATATATCTTCAACACTTCGGATATGAATAGAGAGAAGGAAGAGATTAAGAGGTGCACCGTCATGGGAAAGCAGTTGAAACGTGGAAAGGGATATGATCAACATCAGAGCTTGAATTGAATCCACTGGAAAATAATATGAGAATGAAGAATGATAAACTCAAAGCATACTTAGCATCTTCACGAGAAATCACCGGATATGAACATTGATGGAAAGAATGAAGAAAGTTCACATGAATAAAACGGATACTTGATTAAGAAATCCGAGTCCTTGAAGTAAAGGGTGGGATGGTGGGAAAAACATAGGCAACTTGGGACGGATGAAACAAACCGTTGGGCAAACTGAGAAGTGATCTTGCGAATGGGGAAATGATAGGATCATCCTGACGAGAAGCACGCGGTTGGAAAATAAATGACATGACCATATCGATGACCAGGAAGGATTAGCACTCCCATAGAAACATGAGAACACCACTTAGGAAAGGTATGGAATCAACACTTGACATTGAAGCAACTTGAATACCACAACTCAAAACAAAACAAAGGATAGGCTTGTAGAATAAGGCGGAAACAAACATATGATAGATATTTCGCCCAAAGTGTTCGTGATGAGGCCCCAAGTGCACGACGTACAGCGGACATCATGAATGACAAACAAGACGTCCCCGAATCAGCATAGCCAAGGATTCTTTAAGACGCCTCGCGACCACTATAAATCAACTGTTAAAAACGAACCACTAGACGTTGGACCCCAACCTCAAATCATACATCTGTCGGAAAGAATTCCTTGGTAACTACTTGAATTCCCACCTATTAACTCCTGAAACTTTCTGGTTATGCAATTTGGTGTTGGGGATACAGGGAGTCACAAATATCTCACACAACTAACAAATCCTACACTCCAACTGTATCCATCAGTCAACACATAACCAAGAAAACCTCGGAAATTGTGTACCTCAGACCTTCGAAAACGTCTGATATACTAGATGTGGCAATACATCTGATCGCTCTCCCTAGTACTGGGTGTCGTCAAACTACTCTCACCACAAAGAGTATAGAAGCGTTTTCAATGTCGGCAACCTCTGGTATTTCGGAACTGAAACGATAAGCACTATGATGAAAACACCTTTGAGCTCAACTCCTCGGGACACTGCCACAACCCCTAAATGTCAGGAGGCACCAAAACAGAATCCCCATCACAATGATATCGTAACAATCCAACAATACCCGCGTGAACCTAAAAAAATTGAGTGAAAAAGAGGAGAGTGAAGTCAAACATCTACGTCAGGAGTCCTCACCAGAGTGATGAAGGGGATAAGGAGTAAAAAGAAGTCCTACTCTCTGATACAACTAGACTCAAAATAGTTTTTTTCAAACTCAACAACGATAGCGGTTCGATCAATCAAGGGGGCTCCTAATGTCGATAAGGCTCTGATACCAACTTGTAGCGCCCAAGATGCAATTCTATCCCAATCACGTGATGAACTCATGATTGGGGCACAACCGCATTTCAAGCGCATAGCAAGGTGGATATCATTACAACATACCATGTACTGAATAGATGAGAATACAAGATACATGCTTACACTCGCCACAAGCAACAACATTCAATAAAACAGTTCATCCATACATAGAAATCATCATACAGAAGAGCAGGATCCGACTATGGATGAAATCAAATGAAAAAGAAGAACGACATCCACCCTGCTAATCCCAGGTTCCCCGACCCGGAACCTATCGCTTGATCGAAGAAGAAGCAGAAGAACTCCAAACAAGCAAGCATCACACTCGCGTCAGATCATCTCATTACCTGTACCTGCAACTGTTATTGTAGTAATCTGTGAGCCACGAGGACTCAGCAATCCCATTACCATGGGTATCAAGACTAGCAAAGCTTAATGGAAATGGAATGGATAAGTGGTGAGGCTGTAGCAAGCGGCTAAGCATTGTATGGTGGCTAACTTACGAGTACAAGAATAAGATGAGAAACTGCGCAGCAGTCGCAAACTATTAATGATCAAGAAGTGATCATGAACTACTTACGTTCAAACATAACCCAACCGTGTTCTCTTCTCGAACGCATTCGAAAAAAGACAGTCACGGTTACGCACGCGGTTGGTGTATTTTAGTTGAGTTTAGTTCAAGTCCACTACAACCGTATGTTAATGAATTCCCATATGCCACATAACCGCAGGCACGACTCCCGAAAGTTTAAACCCTGCAGGGGTGTCCCAACTTAGCCCATGACAAGCTCACGATCCGCGGAGGCAATCCTCCATCACGGGACCCTTCGATCAGACACAGAATCCTGAAGCACAAGACATTTCAACAATGGTAAAACAAAACGAGCAAGACCACCCGGTGCATCGATACCGTGATAGGAGCCACGCGTATCTCGTTCTCAGGACAACACCGTCTATGTGAAGTGGACGGTAGCCAAAATACCATCGAGTTGCCCTGAGGTGGCATCGACCAGCACTCATGCGGAGCAATGGCCCGGGGGCTGATTAAGGGACCTCGGGGGCCGGCAAGTCCCAATGCAAGTTTTACTTGTTATTAGGAAATGGTAAAACCAATGTTGGGCCTTGCTAGAAGAGTTTTATTCAAAGAGAACTGTCAAGAGGGGCCCATAAATGCTCACCATGTTAGGGACCCAAAATCAAGGAACATAACACCGGTATGACGGAAACTAGGGCAACAAGAGTGGAACAAAACACTAGGCAGAAGGCCGAGCCTTCCACCCTTTACCAAGTATATAGATGCATTAATTAAATAAGAGATATTGTGATATCCCATGAAATCCATGATACCCATGTCCCAACATGGAACAACCTGCACCTGCACCTGCATCTAGCAACTCTATAAGAGGGATTGAGCAAAGCAGTAACATAGCCAAACAATGGTTTGCTAGGAAGGGTGAACAGGTTAGAGGCTATCATGGCTATTTGGGAGGGTTGATAAACAAGGGGTAGGTAGCGTGACATAGCGATAACATCAAGACAACTAGCATAGCAAAGATAGTAGTGAGATCCAAGGTGATGGTCATCTTGCCTGAAATCCCGCTAGGAAGAAGACCGAATCCATGAAGAAGAAGACGAACCAACATAGTCGAACGGATCCTCACAAACGCAACAATACCGAGAACTATCGAGAATAAGCACAACCGAATAGAAGCAGACAACATGGTAAACAACCATCTCATAAACATGGCATGATGCACAACTAAGTATGATGCATGTCCATTTTAAAGAGGCATGGCAAAGTGCAACAAACAATTCTACAAATTGAGTGGAGCTCTCATTGCATATTGATGACACACCACATTCATTTATTTAGTTTGCTCTCGTTTATGTACCCAATAATATTAAATGTTGGTTAACATGGCAAGAGGTGAAGCATAAGTAAACTAACTATTTAGGCAAGTTTAAATGAGGCCGGAACAATGAACAACAATTCCGGAAAATCCCCATATGCATATTTCGAATTTGCTACTGTTCTGCCATAAGTCATATTTTAATGTTATTAAACATGCAAAGTAATGTCACCATGTTAAACTATGCATTTTTCTAGACAAGTTGCTTATAAAGTTTATTAAATTTCGAGTTATGGTTAATTAGTTTTGAAATAAACCATTTTAACATGTCATTTATGCAAACTAATGCAAACAACAAGTTAAAGCTTTTAAACATGGATGAAAGCACCATATTATGAAACTAGATTAAAATCTAAGCATTTTACATGTTTAGATCATTTTAAACAGATGCACGATTATGGAGTTATTAAATGCATGAACTATGAGGGTTTTTCTGCAAAACAGTAAATCCCTGGAAATGCTAAAATCGTGCCGCGGAAAAAACATGAATCGGGTTGAATCTGCTAGTTGCTAGGGAGCTCACCATGGGTTGAGGCCCAGGTCAGTCTTGGTGGTGCTGTCAACGTTCGGGATGAGCGAGCCACTGCTGCTCGTTACCAACAGAGGCAACATCAGGCCATGGCGACGCACAAGGCGGGCCGCGTGGCAATGGGGCTCGAGCGAGCTGGGTGTTAGTGAGGCAGGGGCGCGGACGAGGACCGGCATCGGGATTGGACCGCATCCAACTGGAGCTGGCCATTTCCAAGGCTTGGCGGCATCGGAGTTCGAGATGGAGGGGCACCATGGCCACTTCCTGTTTAGAGAAACAAAGAGAAGTTCAGAAGTAGACGAAAGAAAGAGAAGGAGAGGAGAAGGCTTGGCGTGGAACTTGGCGAGGCGAAGAGCATTCTCCGGCGAGGTGTCGAGGCAGGGGCAAGGTCGAGCTCGGGGACGAGCCCCTTCCACTTGGGGAGGCGCGAAGAAGAGGAGGATCGAGGCGGGGCGTGAAGTAGAGCAAGGGGCACGGAGCTCCGGTGCAAAATCCATGGTGGCCGGTGCGTCTTGTGCTCCTTGAGAGAGAAACAGAGGGGGAGGAAGAGAGTTATAGGAGAGTCGAGGGAAGGAGGGAACAGAAGCAGAAGGAGACAGGTGGCTGTCCTGGCGGATTAACACGAGGACGAGGTGAGGAGGCGCTCGGGCACCTGCGTGCTGGATCAAGGGCTCAAGGAGCTCCTCTCCTTGGTGCTGGACACGCACGAGAACGGGAAACTCAGGGAAGAAGCTGGTTGCGGGCGCCGGAGGCGCGGAGACGAGCAGAGGTGGGTGAAGACGGTTGCCTCGATGCAGATCAGATCGAGCGATGTGGGAGGTTGCGGGAGGCTCGGGGCTGCACTGGTTGGTCGGGGATGCAAAACGAGGAGGTGGTCGGGTCGGCCGAGTCAAGTGGATGGATTGGACCGGGGATCCCGAGGAAGGGGGAGACCAGGTGGAGCTAGTGGCGGCGGAGAGGAGGATGGATGGGACAACTCACCTAGAAACTAGGGTTGCCCACTATTTATAGCAAATTGTTTTTCGTTCAGGACTAATCTGACCCTTCGATCATAATTGAACGACCAAGAAAAGTAGGTTAGGTAGACCAAATTAGAAACCGAAGATGTTTTAGGGATGTTTGGAGATGATCCGGACCCATCGGTAACGACAGAACAGTTCGGGTTCGGGATTGTTTCGGACGCGCATGCGAGGGGGGGGGGGTATTGTGCACTATGCACAGAGGCTCAAACGGTCGGACAACAAAAGAATGGTTGGTCTTGAAAGGGACAACGAAGGCAACAGGGTGAAGCGGGAACTATGAACGGATGAAAGTTTTATGAAAACATGCAGATGCAATGCGCATGATGCTATGATGAAATTCAACAACAACAAAATAAAACACACAATGGAAACGAGGAACATGGAAGGCTTCTGGAGCATCGGTCTCGGGTCGTTACACCATCCCGCGTGGGTGCTAGGTCTGAGAGGACGACCATGTCGTCAGTGCGTGACCTCGCTTACCGAAGACGAGTGTGTCGATGCTACACGTCCTTTTCTTCCCCGACAGATCTGTGACCACTGGTGAGGAGGGAGAGAGAGGCCATCTTTTTAGATATTGAGAGAGGGTGATAGTGTGAGAAGCAAGTGGGCAGCGCTTAGCAAGAAAGCGCTGAAGCTCTAGCCTATATATCTCGTCCATCTTGTTTGATACTAGTATTAGAGGTGGAGTAGTGGTCGAGTAGTTTATATTTTCTCTGCATACAGTACTAGTTAGTTGTGCTTCAAAACTGAAGGGCATGCCGTTAAAAAAATAAGTCAATAAATAATGCAGCACCTTGGGCTAACGCGGCCAGATCGCATTTTGCACAAGAAATGACACACTGTGTTTTGTTGACATGTGGTCCCGTTCCAACATGTCAGTGAGACTATGGTGAGTCCTTTTGTACAATTTCCGAACGGTCATCTATGTAGGCAGGGGCGCCTCTTCCTCTACCATGGCAACCGTCCACCACCTCTTCACCTTTCCCTCTCAATTTGGAACTGTTGTCGCATGCTCTTCCTCCCTCCTCCATTTGCTTTCACCCTTCATTCTGCCATTGTTCGACCGTCTTCTCCATGGAGGGAACAAGCCAGAAACGACCTTGTTATTCTTGCCCCGATCTGAAAGATGACGTGTTGGAGGAACTCATTGATCGGTGCAACGTCATCACCTCGGCTAGCATGGCAGGTTTGTTCAAGACCATTCTCGACTCAACTAATAACATCATTACAAAGAACACTTTTTAATATATAATCAACTGTAGAAATTGCATTTTGATGTTTGGGTTCAAACTTTCAAAATTGTTGCACTATCTCTATGTCTACGTATACATAATACAACAAGTTTTAAACTTGAGACCAGCCATCCACCCTCACAAAGCACACTTTTTAACCTAGCACAGACTCGTAGGGTGGCATGGGCCAGAACAACCATTCACGTCCAGGAGTATGGCACACGCCACTAGCACAACTTCCATCTGACACTATATTTCTTGGAGTCCGTGCTACAACTATCTCTTCAACCTCCTCATTTCTATAACTCGGCCATCATGCGGCGGGCGAGGTGGGGATTTGCCGATAGTCAGTTTCCTCAACTGTCGTCCCACTTGTAAGGCCAACTCTAGTGGACGACCCAAACAGACGTCCATTTTCCCGGATTCTGCCCATTTGGGTAGGGCAATGAGGTTGTGTCCGGGCGATTTGTCGGATGCGGTGGTCGTGCGCCTAACGCGCGGACGCATCCCGTCCACGTACATTTTTCTTTGCAAACACATATCTTTTTTCATCATTGATTTTTGGTACATAGAAATACATCACCAAATTTTGACTAGAGAAGCAAGACTAAAGAAAACAAGAACCACAAGAATACATTTTAGAAGATATCCAACTTCCATAACTGCTCATGTAAGTTGGATTAGTGCCTTCTCGATGCATTCTTTGTTGATCTGCGGAGGCTCGATATAGCGTGCTTCTTTGTTCTTCGAGTGTAAAGAAGAGGACGTTGCTTCCTCGCATCTAGTCTCATTCTTAGCCTCTATTCTATAAACAAGTGCACTAGTCTCATATCTAGCCTCTATGTCAGCTAAAAGTGCACGAACATCTACTAAATTGCGCTCTATCAATATATCGATGTACTCTTCTTCCCAATACCAAAACTTGCATCTATGTGAAGACTCTCTAACATTTAATAATTTCAGATCTTGGTATTCTATTCAAACAGCAAGAAAAGCAAAATAAAATGACGCTCCAAGCAAAACACATATCATGTGGTGAATAAAAATATAGCTCCAAGTAAAGTTACCAATGAACGAAGACGAAAGAGGGGATGCCTTCCGGGGCATCCCCAAGCTTAGGCTCTTGTTTATCCTTTAATATTACCTTGGGGTGCCTTGGGCATCCCCAAGCTTAGGCTCTTGCCACTCCTTATTCCATAGTCCATCGAATCCTTACCCAAAACTTGAAAACTTCACAACACAAAACTTAACAGAAAACTCGTAAGCTCCGTTAGTATAAGAAAATAAATCACCACTTCAAGGTACTGTAATGAACTCATTCTTTATTTATAGTGGTGTTAAACCTACTTTATTCCAACTTCTCTATGGTTTATAAACTATTTTACTAGCCATAGATTCATCAAAATAAGTAAACAACACATGAAAAACAGAATCTGTCAAAAACAGAACAGTCTGTAGTAATATGGATCAAACTTATACTTATGGAACTCATAAAATTCTCAAATAAATTTCTGGACCTGAGGAATTTATCTATTAATCATCTGCAAAAAGAATTAACTAAATATCACTCTCCAAATAAATATGACAGCAGTTCTCGTGAGCACTAAAGTTTCTGTTTTTGACAGCATGATCAACAAGACTTTACCCAAGTCTTCCCAAAGGTTCTACTTGGCACAAACACTAATTAAAAGCATAAAAGCACATCTAAACAGAGGTTAGATGAATTATTTATTACTAAACAGGAACAAAAAACAAGGAACAAAAATAAAGTTGGGTTGCCTCCCAACAAGCGCTATCGTTTAACGCCCCTAGCTAGGCATGATGATTTCAATAATGCTCACATAAAAGATAAGAATTGTAACATAAAGAGAGAATCTTGAAGAATATGACTAGCACATTTAATTCTAACCCACTTCCTATGCATAGGGGTTTTGTGAGCAAACAACTTATGGGAACAACAATCAACTTGCATAGGAAGGTAAAACAAGCATAACTTCATAACTTTAAGCAGATAGAGAGGAAACTTGATATTATTGCAATTCCTACAAGCATATATTCGTCCCTCATAATAATTTTCAGTAGCATAATAAATAAATTCAACAATATAACTAGCACCTAAATCATTCTTTTCATGATCTACTAGCATAAAATTTTATTACTCTCCACATAAGCAAAATTCTTCTCATTCGGGATAGCGGGAGTATCATAAGAGACTTGGATACTATAAATTGTTTCCACATTAAAAGAGTAATGTTCAGAAAAGGGGTAACCATAATCATGACAAGTTTTATAAATATAATCCTCACTACTTTTTATAGCATATGTATCATCACAATAATTATCATAAGTAGGAGGCATGTTATTATCATTATAAATTTGCATATCAAAACTTGGGATACTAAAAATATCATCTTCATTAAGCGTAGCATCCCCAAGCTTCGGACAAACATTAATTGCAGCAAATATATTCTCAAAAACATCATCTTCATCAAACATAGCATCCCCAAGCATTGGGCCTTTTCGTATCATAAGCATAATCACTCTCATCATTAATAGTATGGATAGCACCAATAGTATAGCAAACATTATTATCATATTCTTCCAAGCAAGTACCAAAAAGATTTTCAAGATCATAAGAAGTATCATTATATTCCCAATCATAATCATCACAACAAGCAATAGGCATAATGAGATCATCATAAAGTGTATCATCTTCATTTTCATGAGGCACAGCAATAATAGGAGCAACTTTATTTGGGAGAGATACCTTTTTACCTCTCTTCCTTTTTCTTTTCTTCCTCTTCACCACATCATGTGGGGGTTCAATCCTCTTTTTGGAGCTCCTTATTAATGAGATTGGTTGAGTAGAAGGCTCCTCCTTGTTACCTGATTCATCATAAGAAATAATAGGAGGATATTGGGAAGTCTCTTCCCTTTCATTAGTATTCTCTTCATCTTCTATTTGTTTTCTTTTCTTTATGTAATTGGCAATATAAGGATTTTCAATGCAATTCACTGGACAATACATATAAATTTCTTCTAGATCAAAGCCAGGAAGTTTGTAACGGGCAAATTCTAGAAGATCATTAGTTAAACGTTTCATTTCTTCATAACCCATAAGCAAACTAAGTTCATTATAATGTGCAAGGGAAATCAAGTCATCACAATTTTTGGACACGATTAGATCGTGAAACAATTTGCATCGGATAGCTAAATGACCACTTTCATTGCAAAGTCCACAAGTACGGCCAAGATAATTTAAATTTTCAGCACATTCATCTAGCTCTTCTTGCAACAATTTGGTTTCTAAGTACTTATGCTTCTTGCAATATCTATCTTCCCTATTTGGTGTGTACTTACAAACCCAATGCACTCCACAAAAATTGGCATGTTTATAGGAGACATTTTCATCATAACTAGTGCAATCATCATTAGTGTCATGGATATTCAAAGAATTTGTACCAACAACATTGCAATCATGCTCATCATTCAAATATTTAGTGCCAAACATTTTATAGATTTCTTCTTCTAGCACTTGAGCACAATTATCCTTTCCATCATACTCACGAAAGATATTAAAAGGTGAAGCGTATGAGACAAACTCAATTCCATTTTTTATAGTTTTCTTTTATAAACTAAACTAGTGATAAAACAAGAAACTAAAAGACTCGATTGCAAGATCTAAAGATATACCTTCAAGCACTCACCTCCCTGGCAACGGCGCCAGAAAAGAGCTTGATGTCTACTACACAACCTTCTTCTTGTAGACGTTGTTCGGCCTCCAAGTGCAGAGGTTTGTAGGACAGTAGAAAATTTCCCTCAAGTGGATGACCTAAGGTTGATCAATCCGTAGGAGGCGTAGGATGAAGATGGTCTCTCTCAAGCAACCTTGCAACCAAATAACAAAGAGTCTCTTGTGTCCCCAACACACTGAATACAATGGTAAATTGTATAGGTGCACTAGTTCGGCGAAGAGATGGTGAAACAAGTGGTATATGGATAGTAGATAAAGGTATTTGTAATCTGAAATAATAAAAACAGCAAGGTAGCAAGTGATAAAAGTGAGCGTAAACGGTATTGCAATGCGTGGAAATAAGGCCTAGGGTTCATACTTTCGCTAGTGCAAGTTCCCTCAACAATACTAACATAATTGGATCACATAACTATCCCTCAACATGCAACAAAGAGTCACTCCAAAGTCACAAATAGCGGAGAACGAACGAAGATATTATGGTCGGGTACGAAACCACCTCAAAGTTATTCTTTCCAATCAATCCGTTGGGCTATTCCTATAAGTGTCACAAACAGCCCTAGAGTTCGTACTAGAATAACACCTTAAGACACAAATCAACCAAAACCCTAATGTCACCTAGATACTCCAATGTCACCTCAAGTATCCGTGGGTATGATTATACGATATGCATCACACAATCTCAGATTCATCTATTCAACCAACACAAAGGACCTCAAAGAGTGCCCCAAAGTTTCTACCGGAGAATCACGACGAGAACGTGTGCCAACCCCTATGCATAGGTTCCCAATGTCATGAAATCGCAAGTTGATCACCAAGACATACATCTAGTGTTCTCAAATCTTTAAAGACTCAATCCGATAAGATAACTTCAAAGGAGAAACTCAATTCATTACAAGAGAGAAGAGGGGGAGGAGAAACATAGGATCCAACTATAATAGCAAAGCTCGCGATACAACAAGATCGTATCATCTCAAGAACACGAGAGAGAGAGAGAGAGATCAAACACATAGCTACTAGTACATACCCTCAGCCCCGAGGGAGAACTACTCCCTCCTCGTCATGGAGAGCGCCGGGATGATGAAGATGGACACCGGAGAAGGATTGCCCGCTCCGGCAGGGTGCCGGAACGGGTCTAGATTGGTTTTTGGTGGCTATGGAGGCTTTTGGCAGCGGAACTCCCGATCTAATCTCCGTTCTGGAAGTTTTAGGGTATATGGAGTTATATAGGCAGAAGAAGCACGTCAGGGGAGCCACGGGGGCCCCAAGAGGCAGGGGCGCGCCCCCACCCTCGTGGGCATCTCCCGTATCTTCTGACGTGGGGTCCAAGTCCATCATGTGTGTTTCCTTCCAAAAATAACTTCTCCAGTTGATTTCGTTCCGTTTCGACTCCGTCTGATATTCCTTTTCTTCAAAACATTGAAATAGGCATAAAACAACAAATTTGGGTTGGGCCTCCGGTTAATAGGTTAGTCCCAAAAATAATATAAAAGTGGATAATAAAGCCCAATATTGCCTAAAACAGTAGATAATATAGCATGGAGCAATCAAAAATTATAGATTCGTTGGAGACGTATCATGAAGCACCTAGTGTTGGCCAATAAATAGTACAATACTACTTTTGTGCAGTCCATGAAGTGACTATCCAGTCTTTCTGTGTCCATTTTCAAATTGCACTGCATGCAATGACTATACTATCCTTTTGTGCAGTTCAATGAAAATTGCGGTCACTTTGTTTGTTTGGGCAGACATTTGTCTGCACAAATATCAACCAGCTAGTAACATATACCCCACCTTGTATTTTCGGTTTAAACACGCCTCTTTCGCTTAGCATCTGTCATGTTTTGCACTGGACAATTTGATACCGTCATGTTTGGCCCTAGACAATTTCGTACTGAATTGATTTGCTGAGTCAGAGCAGAAATATAGCACCTATTCTTCATCAGACCAAGGATATCCATGTTGGCACTGATGGAAGAGGTGAAATCGGAACAAGCGAAATTCAGCATCCAATCATTGAACCATGTCCTGCACCTCCAATGTAGGTCCACCCCGCCAATAAATTCACATGCAAACCACTAATATTACTATCTAATGACAGTACAAAAAGAGTAGCAAGATAGTAGCAAACCATGTACCTTTGTAATGAACGGCTCATAGTGCCACCAATTGGATATAAAGGTTTGGAAGAAAACATGCTCCTAATGTTGATCCATTTGGACTTTTTGTGCAGTTCCACTAAAATTGAGCATCCCTGTTTGCACATATATTGAAAGATTGATTACAATAAAAGTGGCACTAGTTGAAGCATAGACTCACAAATATAAGCATTCCAATTTCTTAATGGGAAAAGGTAGCAAGACTGTTTCTAACCACCTGTTTGAAGAAATAAATAAGGCAACAGCGGCTGATGTCAGCAAGGCAAATATAGTTTTTTAAAGTGAACCATTCATGACCTTTCATCTTCTTTTAAGCACATTTTGTGCAATTGAACTACAATAAGATGCCATCACCGCCTTGACAATTCAGTGACACTGTACAAAAAGAAATGACTTAACATTACATCATGATGTCAGGTATGTAATCGACACGTATGTAATATATAAGCATTAATAGTGCAAAGATCTGAAGGTAGTAACAAGTTTCATTGTTGGTATACTGGCTGTGCAACAACATTAGAATGCCTTAGCTGAAAAATCTTTAATACATCCACAATCAACAGCTAACCCTGAAATAATCCAGTGACATTAAATGGCATTACTTAAATTTATCGGTGGCATTAGACTGAGTGCAACATTAGTTAAATGTGGCATCACTTTAGCAGTAGCATTGCTTGACTTTACCGCTGGCGTTATACTAACAGCAGAAAATTGGCAATAAGAGCATGGGATGCCCATTCGGACAGTGGGCGCACCAGTATGATGTACCTCCACGGACGCATAGAGTGGTGCCCAGAGCAACAAATATCTAGGCAGCATATGTGGATTATATTCCATTTTTGTTCTCTTTAGCCACCTTTTTCCTATGTGAGGACAACAAACCGATTGACCTGGTCATTCTCTCTTGCGTTTTCATGCCTTTCTACCCTTTTTTTACCCCTTCTCAACCAAGAGACGACTCGTTCCTTAGCTATTGATTTCCCCCTTTTCAACCTAGAAGCGGGTTCGATGCCTAGTCTCTTAGACAGTACTTTCTCCCTTCCTTTCCATATTCAACCCAAACATGGATTAGTTTGCATGAAATAGGGTTTCCTTTAATAGTGCAAATTAAGGTTTTCGTCTGAGTGACCTGAAGAGCAGAGGATAGCAAATTGGGAAGATAATGGAGTGGAAAAACATCCACATGCAGCGACGTGGCAGATGGGGCAATAGAACAAGGGTATGGTTCGAAAAGAGGTAGCATACCCGAGGGTCGGCGGGAAGTGGCTTCGCTCGTGGTCGCCGTCCCCCGCACACACTACGGCAGCGAGCTTGGGGATGGAGGCCATCCCGTGCAGGCGCTAGGGCTGAGAGGACGGCCTTGTCGTCAGTGTGTGACCTCGCTCACCGACGACAGGTGCTTCAATGCTGCACGTCCTTTTCTTCCCCGGTGGATCTGAGACCACCGGTGAGGAGGGAGATAGAGGCCATCTTTTTTAGATCTGGAGAGAGGCTGATAGTGTGAGAAGCAAGTGGGCAGTCCTTAGCAAGAAAGCGCTGAAGCTCCAACCTATATATCTTTTTTGATACTAGTACTAGAGGTGGAGTAGTGGAAGAGTAATTTATATTTTCTTTGCATACAGTACCAGTTAGTCATGCTTCAAAACTGAACGGCATGCCATTAAAAAAATAAAGGTCGATAACTGATGCGGCACCTTGGGCCAACATGGCCAGATCGCATTTTGCACGAGAAATTACACACCATGTTTCATTAACATTTGGTCCTGTTCCAACATGTCACTGAGACGACAGCGAGTCCTTTTGTATAATTTCCGAACGGACATCTATGCAGGCCGGGGCGCCTCTTCGTGTACCGTGGCAACTTTCCACCGCCTCTTCGCCTTTCCCTCTCGATTTGGAACTGTTGTCGCATGCTCTTCCTCCCTCCTCCATCTGCCTTCACCCTTCCTTCTGCCATTGTTCGATCATCTTCTCCATGGAGGGAACAGGCCGAAAATGACCCCGTTATTCTTGTCCCGATCTAAAAGATGACATGGTGGAGGAACTCATTGATCGGCGCGACGTCATCACCTCGGCTAGCATGGCAGGTTCGTTCAAGACCATTCTCGACTCAACTAATAACATCATACAAGGAACCCGAGGGTCCAGGAGCAATTTGATCTCCCCTATCTTCTTCGTCGTGACCCTGCTGACTGGCACACGGATGACGGAGGCCTCACCTTGTGCAAGTTGATGCCGCTTGATAATGATATGTGTGATGTTATGATGCCATCGCTTGAGGGTAAGGCTTGGGCAGGCACAACTGGAGATTGGGTTGTTTATATTGGGTACAACTACGAGTGGGAACTTGTGAATGTGTACACTCGTCAATGGGTTCCACTTCCAAAAATCTCAGACTGCCAAGAGGTTGAGCACACCGGTATTCTACATACATTCAACTATGATCATGGTGACTATCGTTTACGGAAGATAGCCATTTATCAAGTTCCGACCGCTCTTGGGGTTATAGGAATGCTTGTCTTGTCGCTATCTTCGACAAGCTTGTTTCTGTCCTTCATACTTCGACTCGATGGATATTGCTCAAAAATCAGTTTCTATACATGGATGTGTACTATGATGCAATTCAATACGAGGGTCTTGTGTTTGCTGCCAACACTCATGGCACTATTTTTGCATGGAATCCTGGTGCTTTCGCTACGTTTGTCTTCCACCGTAATTATAATTGTTTCATCCACATGCATGTGGGTTAGCTAGTTTCCCTTTACTAATTAACCTTCTTGTGTTTCCAAGGTCCTGTGAACATTCCACCACCTATACTTGAAAAAAATTATAACCAAGGGGGAGATGACGATGATGATGATCACGAGCATGAGGACCCATATACTCAGTGGTGCCTGGCAACTTATTCTGATGGATCACCTCTTCTAGTCTGTATACAGGGCACTGCTGATGTTACTAAGGAAGCAGGTGTTGTTTCGCATGGTCGCACTCTCTGGACCTATTTCAACATCCGTTGCAGGGTATTCGGGATGGATACTAGTGTGCTAGAGCCAACACCTTCTCCCTGGTTCAATATGGATAGTCTTGGAGGAAACTCACTATTCCTTGGAGAAAACTATCCAATGATGGTGAAAGGTGATCCAGCTGACTGTATCTATACCTCGGACATTGCTACGCTTCTCGACCGTGGCTATCACAATATGCGTCCTGACATAGGCTGCTTCAGCTTGGATGAACAGTCATGTGTTGGTCTCGAGATTGACAGTAGCTGGCCCTTCCCAGAGAACCACTTCTGGTTCAAAGCAAGCGTTTCCAACGCCGATGAATGGTTGAGCTAAAGTTCATTTCATTGCTTATTACTTGTTGTGTGATGAAAACTTTAGTATTTATAATGTATCCTCGTTGTTGTTGTGGGTTGATGACCTGTTGTATGTAATTCTAAATGATATGACTGTGATAAACTTACTAAATTTATGAATGGCTTTCAAGTCGTTTCTCTAAGTGCGTTCACTACTATAGGATGCTACTAACGCGACACTATGATTAGAGACCCTTCGACAAAACTGTGTGCGATGCAATAATCGCAAACGATGGTGTAAAAGAACCGTCAAAAAAGGTGCAAAATGTTTGCGATGGAGGATGCATCAAACACGGTTCAGATTTTAGTTGCGTGTGCGATGCAGGGCATACGGTTCAGTTTAATGAATTGTTTGCGATGAGGCGGAACAAAAAAACGGGCAGCCAGATGAAGGCGTGTGTGATATACAACATACGGTTCACTTGGATGAACTTTTTGTGATTAGGAAACACAAAAAAACGGTCAGCCAGATCAAGGTGTGTGTGCGATATACAACATGCGGTTCACTCGGATGAACTGTTTGTGTTGAGACAAGAGAACAGAAACGGTTCAATATAACAATATGTGTGTGATACACAGCAAATAGGTTTGTAATCAGAAAATGTGTGCGAATACCAATAATAACACAGACGGTTGTTGCTAATAAGATGTGTGTGTTGTGCGATGGGATTGCATACAGAACAACAACATATATATACACACTTATAAGGACATGGTTGCATAACCAAATTAAAGATCCACTTACATAGGTAGCTACTACAATCATGGAATGTGCACACACCAAAGTAAACTATTACATGCATCATTACATAGGTGGCTACTACACACATGACATTTCCACACACCAATAAAGTAAACTATATATTACATGCATTATTAACTAGCATAAACGATCATCTAATCATCATCTACTTCTTGTGACGCTTGCTCTGCTTGTGGCTCGATCTGGACTCATCGATTTGGGTAACAAGGCACTTCCTCATGTCAACGATCCGCATGTGCTTCTCATAGCATGTGTACATGCCCTTGGCCGCGAACTTGAGGTGAGGTTCATCTAGTTGCCGCATCTAGGCCCTGTGCTAGGATACGGGACTTGTTCTCTAGGCATCCTGCTTCATCTTTTTGTAGTAGGGGTCGACGACGGCCGAGGCGAGTTCAACCAAGGAGTCCTTCTTCGTACTTCCCCAGACCCTGTAGTGGTCACAGATTTCGACAAGGTTCTTGTAGGCCAAGCCCGTAACACTGAGCGCTTTTACATCATCGGTGGTTTCCATCGTGGCGAACTTGTAGTCGATGCTGTTGACAAACCTGTTGAAATGGCCACAAGGCTCTGTGGGCATGCAGTAGTGGTGGATGAGGACATGATGGCGCATGCACAACTGGGCAATGACAACCTTCTGATCTATGCAAGGATGACCGACGGTGTACTGGAAGTCGATGCCGACCACCTTGTACTTGTCTCAAGCAAGAAACTACTCAACGCTGTTGATGTAGTCGTCCACCACGACCGGGTCGATGGTGTACACCACTGAGAGATCCGTCTCCCTCGCGTGGGTCACTCTATGCTCGTCGAATTCAATTGGAGTGCCGCTAGACATCCCCTCTCTATGTGTCATCGTGGGTGTGCTTGTTGTGTTGTGGGGCGCGGTCGAAAGGTTGAATAGACTAAGGTCATAATGGCCACGGGAATTAAAGGGGAAGCCGGATGGCTAGGAATATCGGCAGGCCCTGATGGCAGTTCTAATTTGCAATGCGTAACTCCATCGTGTCACACGTAACCGCATCACGTAGCAATGCGCGAAGTGCAACTGCATGCATATGGGGCCCCCGACGTGATCATGCGCATGCCCAACCGCTGGCAGAGCACGCGCGGTGGGACGTGAGCAGAGCGCTTCACGGTTGACTCAACGGCGAGCAACCATATATATATGCATATAGCAGTTGAACACGCAAGGCAAAGTTGTCCACAAGCCGAGCGCACCGACGGACGCGAGAAGAGCACGGCACGACGCCTAACGGTGAGCACAGCGTGCTGCGACACATAACGGCGAGCAGAGCTTGCCGAGGGACGCGAGCAGAGGACGGCACAGTGATACATGGCAAATAAGACGAACTGTGCAAGCGATGTCGAAGACATCAAGCACGAATCAGATTAGAGTTGCGTGTGCGATACGTAGCATACAGTTGATCCATCCGAGCTGTTTGTGATGGAATAACCCGTGTGTGTTGCAGGCAAACGCTTGCTGGTATATAACCTTAAATTTAACCAAAAACATGTTAATGCATGTTACAAAAATTGTATAACTGGAAAGTATGTTCAAATACGAATCGAACAATCTAATCTTTGACGACATGCATTCATATTTTATTAGTTAAATCCTACTTATAAACCAGGACGGGGGTATAGTAGGTAACTAAATCATAAATGTTTTTTGTATTAACCATATGTGTATGTGTCCTTTCGTCCTCCTCTCGCAGGTCTTGTCACCCCGCCGCCGCAGACGGCTTACAGCGCAAGCTTGCACAATGCGCGGGGGCGTTCTTTCGGGCCAAACGATGGCTGGAAGTGGCGCTAATGAATCGTCGGTGAGCCCGTTCCCACGCAACCTCGCAGGTTCCCGCGCAAGCTTCCCGCCCGACTTAGTGAAATCCCCCAAAATCCCAATGCTTTACTGGCCTGCTATATAAATCGTCACGGCAGGCGAGTCCTGCGTCGCATTTTCCCCACCCTCCGTGTAGCTTATCTCGTCTGCTTCTCCCACAATCGCCAGTGGCACCGGTCCGTCGTTGTCGCTCAGCCACTCCGCCGTCATAAGAGGACATCTACATCTGGGAGGCTACACCGCGGCGGCGGCTCAGTCCCCGGTGTAGTGTAGTGCGTGTGGCGTCCCTGTTGAGTGTGCGCGGAACACCCACCACAAGCTCCGTCGCCGCTGCCCATTGGCAGCTGTTGCCTGCCATTGCCGCCACACCATCGTCAAAATCTAGGGCCATCGCCCGCTCAGCCGACGTGGCCCGAAGGCTAGAGGTGGCCGTCGTGGTCACCACCCCATGGTCGGCCGCCATGGCCGCCAGCCCATCGTCGACCGCCGGGATCATCACCCGCTCCGCCACCGCCGCCCGAAGGAGGGTGGCGGAGGTGGAGGCCTGCACATGCGTCAGCGACCTTGCGCGCTACATTGACTTCCTGCGGGAGGAGGAGGAGCGCCTCGTCGAGCACGCAAAGAGCCTTACCGCAGCCGTGACCGCAGCACACATCGACGCAGAGGCGAGGAATCAGGAGATCTATGAGCATTTCAGTCGCTTCGAGAGGGATCTTCTAGAGCGGCAGTGGGCATTCGAGCTGGCGAGCGTCGACGAACGTGCAGCAGCGTCAGGCATAGTATTGCATTTTTCCAGCTTGTTGGTAGGCTCCTCCTCCTCCTCTACCTCTTACTGAGCGCGCTCGACAGAGGAGAGGCTGCTGGAAGTAGCACAAAGCCGGTCAGTAGTAGTAGTATTTAGGGGCTATTTTGTTCAGTTCATCTGACTATAGATGTATGGTGGCACTGTACAACGTACTTAAAATTACCTTGTATATATAGTTGAACTAGCTATTTCAGTACGTCGTTGGCAACAATTGGGGAAAAGTTTGCTTGGTTCAGCTGTCGAGTTGAATTGTTTGTATAAATTAAGAATGACTGCTTAATCTATGAATGAAATCTATGCTTAATTACTGAATTTTAGTTGCAAAAATTAGATAGTGCTAGTGATTTTTAGCTGCATATTTTGACAACAAGGCATCCAAGACCCTCGCGAGGCGGATGACACAAGACCTCCTTCGGAGCGGCCTAGTCAGGCAGGCTCATGAGGAGCGGAGATATCAAGGCGAGGCGAACCTCACGAGGCTCTCGTGATGTAAGCCATGACGATCGACACCAGGCGGGCGCCAGGCAGGCGCCAGCGTGCACAACGTCCTTGTTTCCTCTTTGGTGCTAAGGAAACCAGCACAGGCGAGGAGTACCGAGGCATCAGGCAAAGGTTGCCATTTTGGTGCAACAAGATCAAGACCAGAAGGACGGCAAGATGGAGGTCATCGTGGAGCCCTAGACGACGTCACCACTAGAGCCTTTGGCAGGCGAAGACCACTTTTGTCAGGATAGCTTGTACTAGTTGCCCCCCTTCAAATTGGCCCGCCATTGTTGGCTCCCTTCCCGCTCAAGATTTGGGAAGAGGACCAGGGCCCCTATAAGTAGGACTAGCCACCACCATAGGCAACAGGAAGGAGGAGGAGGGATGAGAGAGATCTGAGATCACTCTCTCCCACGCAAGTTAGCCAAGCACAAGAACACCTCAACCTCAGGAGGCTGTTCTTCCCATTGTATTGTTCATCATCAGCCCAAGAGGCAATCCACCACCACCACACTGGAGTAGGGTATTACACCACAACGGTGGCCCGAACTAGTATAAATCTTGTGTCTTTTTGTGTTGCGAGTTCGTCGACTTCGTCCGCGAGATCTTAGCGAGCTAGGGTGTAGATCGTTGGGAGGAAAAGACTTCGCGCACACCCCAGTGTTCGAACCTTAAGGGTTTGCCAGAACCCCACATCCGACATTTGGCGCGCCAGGTAGGGGGTGCGCCGGAGCTTCTTCTCCGACAACCGACTTGCAGACGCTCCGCGGCCGCGATGTCCGACGACCCAAGAGCTGACTCTGACTGCTGGGCGGCCTGGCCAGCCCGATCGGTGTCGCCCGCCTATGAAGACCTCAACCCGCGCTCCAGGCGGCACGAGCACCGTCCAATCCGGTGGGGCGCGGGCGATGCGGCCGGGCGTCATCTACCCCCACTCCACGGCAAATGCAGGCTGTAGCCAGAGCAGCAAGCCACGCTGCAGCGATGGTGCCGCTGTCATGGCGGGAACAAGCAAACACGCGGGCATCACTCACTGTGGCAAGGGAGCTGCTGCGGTGCCGGCTGATGGAAAGCAGCCGGGAAACACTGCTGGAACGCGTTGACGAGCTGCTAGACGCGATGGCCTCGGGAGCCCCACCCTTCTGCCATCAGCTCTCTCCTCGGGCCGCTACGGGGATTCTCGGCGGGCTACGCCGCCACCATGCACCATCAGGCGCGCCAGGGGGCTTCGTCAACACCAGCATGGCCGGCGGCACCGGGGGCTCTACCACCCCCGTACCGCCTGCAACAAGCATGGGCACAAGCGTCGCCTTCCATGGCCCAAGTGGGATGCCACGCTATCACCCCCAGGACGTCACGCTGGGCCGGGCGACATGGAGTGTGGGGCACCACGGCAAGGTGTTTGGGGTAACAGCCCCAGAAGCCTATGTGCCCTGCATGATGGGCCAGGAGTACACGTCGGAGGACGACCCGGACTCGTTCGTTGGAGAAGATTGGGGAGAAGGGACACTAGGAGTTGAGGCGTTCCAGGAGCTGCCGGGGAACCACCACGACCGCGCGTGCGACGACCACTACGGGGTACCCCTAATCCCTCAGGAGCAAGCTTATGCTAACCATGAGTCACAGGAGGAGCAGGTCACCGCAGCGGCAGGCGGCCCCAGCTCGATGGCGCCCCCGACAGTGGGAGGATCGCGTTGGGGGCTGTAGGAGAGGGGCCGGGAGCCAGGCCCCTCCCCAAAGCGTACAAGGCCAGGGGATACCCGGAGGAAGGCCCTCTGCCGGGGAGGCTTCGACGACCCTTCCCCCGACAGAGGACCTTTGGTCGCCGAGGGAACCGCTGGCATCCCCTTTCCCTCCTTTCTATCGTCCTGGTGACCGGTCGGCACAGAGGAGGTCGAGGGTGGCACAAGGCAGGGCCCTCGTCTGGCGATATGAAGCAAGGCCGGTTCCTGTGAAGAAGGCCCAATGCATGTGAAGCTCGCCGCCCGTGACACTCTCACGTAATAATGAGTTGGGGCTGTACATGCCCCGGAGTCTTAGGAGCGCCAGCCTCAGGCCCTGGGGCTCCCTCCCACGCCTAGTGGTAGCACTTAGCTCCGCGCTGGTGAGAAGACTTGGAGACCTGAAGACTAGACTAGGTGCTGGACGCGGCCTTTTGCTTTGGATCTCTCTTTCTGTGGCTTTGCTTTCTGGATCTGGATTTAAGTTGAAGCTGAATTTTTATTGATGCGCGCAGGGGGTGCCTTTTCTCGTTCGAGCCATTTCTCACCTTCTGGATCTCGTTTGCTTTGGGACTCATGCCCATCGCCTTTCCCTCGCAAACTCCTCGCGAGCTGGACTGCGCAAAGCGCACGCTCGTCAAGCACACGCCAGCGCTGCGGCTGGCGCTCACCTCTTGAGGGGCCCCCCTCAGGCGGGGTGATAAGCTCCACAGGATTCTCAGAAGCTCGCCGCTTCATGACCCAGCCCGGAGCCGGTGCTGACTAAGGTAAACCACGGCGGGAAGCTCGCCCCCGGCCTCACGAGTTCACGAGGACACATACCCACATCGCACAGGAAAGTAAAAACTGCAATTTTCTTACATGAGGGGCTCCCCCTCTCAAAATGCTCTCACAAGTCTTCCAGGGCCACGCCCGAGTTCTGCGTGCAGGATGAAACAACAGGAGAACATGCGATCAGCCAGAAATATCACTCGCTACATCACCCGCGGACGCGTCACTCGCGTCGTCGTCATCTTCGTCGTCGGCGTCGGCGCCGCCGTCGGCGACGGCCCCATCACCGTCGTCAGCCACGTCGCCTTCGTCTGTGACGACCACCACCGCGTCATCCTCCGAGGTGAAGGTCCTGACCAACGCGTCCACATGGTCCTCTACCCATCGCGCCAGGTCGCCCCGGACGGCCGTGGGTATGGGGGCAATGGCAGCGTCGAAGTCAAAGTTGGGGTCGGCATTCAGAAGGTGGCTGAAGACACGGGAGAAGGCGCGTTGAAGCAGGCCACGACACCTTTCCTCCACAAGCTGGCGAGCCCTGGCAGATCGAGCCTCCAGGCGCGTCACCACCTCGGTAAAGAAGGTTAGGTGGCTGGCATAGTCGTTCGAGTGGGGGGCCGGAGCGTTCTCGTCGCAGATATAACCCAGGGCGGTGTTGGCCCTGTTCCGGAAGCCTTGAAGCATAGGAGCCTGCTCGCGCTCCAGCGTCCGGCGCTGGAGCACCTCCTCCTTGTTTTGCAGTGCGACGGCCTCGGCACCATCAACCCGGTTCCGAAGGCAAAGCAGCTCGGCGCGGGCGGAGGTCAAGTCCGCCTGCGCCGTAACCAGGGCGGCGGCTGTGGCCTCCGCATGCCTCTCGGCCTCATCCAGCCTAGGCCTGAGGGCGGCGGCTCTGCCCGCATCCTCCAGACCCGCGAGCTTCAGCTTCGAGTCATACATGCCCTCCAGATCTGCACGAACCTCAGCCACCCAACGATTGATCTCCTCCTCGACTCCGGCCTCACGTGCCCCGACGGTGTCTTCTGCCTAAGGAACTTGATGGTCCCTCATCTCCAGTTGCTCGAGCTCGAGGCTCCAGCGTCTCCTCGTGCTTTCGGACCTCCTCTTCCTTCGCGGTCATCCCCCTCAGTGATGCAAGAGTGGCCCCGCGCGCCTCCACCTGCTGCTCGAGGGACGCGCTCCAGGCCTGGAGCCCCCACGCGCGCTCTTCCGCTGCCTCGCGATGGTGATCGGCCTCGCGAGCCTCTTCCAAGTCTCGCGGGCGGGCTTCATGGGCGATCTTGAGGGACGCCTCGGCCTTCACATTCTCGAGGTCGCGCTGGTAGCGACCGAGGTTGATGGCCACCTTCAGCTTGCGCCGCTCCTCCACCAGCCGGAGACCTTCAGCCTCAAGACGCGAATTGACACCAACAAGCTCTTCACCAAGGCGTCTCATCGCGCCCATCGCCTCCTGGAAGAACTTATGAAGAACCACGCTCCGCCCGCGCTCGAGCTTGAATGCTCGACCCGCCTCGTACTCCACCTCGGGGGCAGCGGGCAGGGCATCAAGTGGCACGCCACCTCCCAGCAGGGGGCTGGGGGCTGGCGCCGCGCCTGACGTCAGCCCGTCCTCGCGAGGAGCCCAAGCTGATCGGGGCTCGCCGCTTGAAGAGGAACCGAAGATCGAGGTCAACCCGCGGTTGTTCATGAGCATGCCCAAGCTAATCGGGAGGAGTCTTGGGCACGCCCGCCGAGCTCCATGCCAGGCCGTGGGGGAGGGGCGGCCGAACCGCGGACTCAGCGTGCCACAAAGGCTAGGACGCTCCCCCGACCGACCCTGCTCCAAGGGCAGCAGGCAGGCTAGGAACGCTCATGTCGGATTTCGGGTTCCGGCAGACCCTTGAGGTTCGAACACTGGGGTGCACACGGAGATTTCGCCTTGTACCTACCTGCACCCCTCCGCCTCGCTAAGATCTAAGCTATGGAAAGAACAGCACAAGAGACAAAGGGTTTATACTGGTTCGGGCCACCGTTGTGGTGTAATACCCTACTCCAGTGTGTGGTGTGGTGGATTGCCTCTTGGGCTGATGATGATGAGCAATACAAGGAAGAACAGCCTCACGAGGGTCTGTTCTTGGCTGAGGGGATGAACTGCTAGGAGGTTCAGTCACCCTTCTCTCTCTCTCTTCTCGATTCTCTCTCCGATTTCCATCCCTCTCCGATTTCGATCCCTCTACCCTGTGGGTGGCTAGTCCTATTTATAGGCAAAGGCCCTGGGCCTCTTCCCAAATATTGAGCGGGAAGGGCGCCAACAATTGGCCATTTTGAAGGGGAACATCTGGTACACTTATCCTGACTAAAGTTGGTCCTCGCCTGCCAAAGGCTCTGGTGGTGACGCTGGCTTGGGCTCCACAATGACTTCCTCCCTGCCATTGGACTGGTCTTGGTCTCGTTGCACCGAAACGGGTGCCTTTGCTTGATGCTCTCGCCCGCGCTTGCTCCCTTTGCACCCAAGAGGAAAGGAGGACACTGCGCGGGCTGGCGCCCGCCTGGCACTCTTGGTCGTCATGGCTTGCGTCACGGGCACCTCGTGAGGTACCCCGCCTTGATCTCTCCGCCTCCTCCCGAGCCAGCCTGATGAGGCCGTGCCTGAGGAAGCTCCGTGTCATCCGCCCCGCGAGGCTTGGCCCCTCGCGAGGGTCTTGGGTCTGTGTTGATGAAGATGGGCCATGCTAGGACCCCCTTTGAGCCACGCCGCAGGCCGCATGCAGGCAAGTCTGGGGACCCCCGTTCCCAGAACGCCGACAGTAGCCCCCGGGCCCAAGGCACGCCCGGACTTGGCCATGCAGGGAGGCGAAAGGGCAAGAGCGAAGCGCCGCGGGCCCTAACAGCCTGCGGCCTTGGGCGCCGCGTGGCGGTTGACTGGACGTGGGCGCCTCGGCAACCGCGCGAGTTGATAAGGGAGCGACATCTGCCTAGGCTTTGCTTTTTTTGCTTTCTCCGGTTACTGCTCAGATTCCCTTTCTTGCGCCTCTCCTTCCTTCCTCCAAAATTTCCAGATCTACTCCGACCGCGTGATCTAGGAAGCCATGGCGCCTCGTTAGTCCCCAGCCGGAGCTTGGTACTCGTCTGCCCTGGACTCGCCGAACGTGTCGGAGGCGAGCCTCGCTCGGTTGCGCCGGATGGCGGCGGCGTAGGGCATCGACGGGGCGAAGGTGTTCAAGGCTGGCTCCGCCACCCCTGAGGGCCAAGGGAGCACCTTCTATCCGTTCTTTGTAAGAGCCATTGGTGCTGGCCTGGTGCCTCCCTTCTCCGAGTTCTTCTTCTCTGTCCTCCGCCATTATAAGCTACAGGCTCTGCATCTCCACCCAACTCCGTCCTTCTCCTGGCAATCTTCGCCTATTACTGCGAGGCTCACGTAGGGGTGCAGCCCTCAGTGGCCTTGCTGCGCCACTACTTCTACCTCCGGACCTCTCGCGGTCCTGCTTCCGCATGCGCGAGCTTCATCACGTACGGTGGCGCCATTGCCATTTCGAACCCCAGGAAAAGGATTGAGGGCTTCAGGAGCAAGTGGGTCTTAGTAGATGCTGGGCGCATCCACCCTCGGCTGATCTTGCCCACGGAGCAACCCACGAGCTCTAGTGATTGGGGTCGAGCGGAGCTTGCGGACCCCCACGCGAAGCTGGTGTTGGAGAAGATGGACGCGGATCTGAGGCCGGCCAACATGGCGGCGGCGAAGCTGACCGGCGCGTCGCTGCTGAGGGAATTCCTAGAGCACCAGCTGGCTCCGCTTCGGCAGTACTCACTTCCGATGTGGAGGCCCCATCCGAGCTCCGCGGCCTTGGCCGACAAAGATCTGGCTGTGGTCCTCCAATCTCTAGTCGGGGGCGATGTGGCGAGGTTGGAGGGCGCTCCTACGCCCTTGTTCCTCTGCGACGACTGGGAGCAGGTAGTGGAGTCCATGCCCGTCTTCAACGGGGACAGGCCCGTGCCCATGGAAACTCCCGGGGAATCGGTGGATGTGTCCTCCGATGACTCCAGCGAAGAGGAGGAAGGAGGGGAGCGGGAAAAAGGGCCTGACTCCGAGGCGACTGACGGAGAGTCGAGGGCTCCCCTCCCCAGCACAGGTCCCGTGCTCTCCGCCTCTCTCCGAGCGATGACGACGAGGATGATGATGAGCAGGGCGGCGGGAGCTTTCCCCCGATTTCGAAGAAGGACAGGACCGGGCTGATCTCCCGCGGGTCTGCCCCGGCCCCGAGGCGGACCGTAGACGCGCCTTCCGCTCCCGAGCTTCCCAAGGTTGACCCTTCCAGTCGGCTTTCAGGCTTCAAATTTGGCCGGAGGCTGCCTGAACTCACTGGCGACGACCCGTAAGCGCTTGATTCTTGTCTTTATTTCTTGTTCTGCTGCTAAGGCTTGATGTACACATCTCTTGGACAGGCTGGCGCCCGCAGCAAAGAAGCTGAAGGGAGCTCCCGAGGTTCCATCCGTGGCAGGGCCTCTGCCTGCGGAGGAAGGTGACCGCGACGCATGGGCTTCTCCTGCCCGGTCGTCCTCGCGAGGCCTGGCTGAGCCGGCTGGGGCGAGCTCTGCCCCCATGGCCCAAGTGACTCCCGAGGTGCCTTTGCCTGCTGCCACCACTACAGCCGTTGGGGCGCAGCAGGCTCCGCCTTAGGATGCTGTGGTCGCGCTGCCGCCTTCTCCTCCTACTCCACCGACTGTTGTCTCTCCGACTCCTCCTGCCGTTCTGGATCATGCTGCTGCTGAGCTGGACCGGCCGTGGCAGGATCTTCTTGGCGCCGACCCTCGCTTGGTGGCCGGGCGCTTGGAGCTGGCTTCAGGATGGATTCGCTCCGACGCTTCGATTCGGGCGGCGCTGGTCCAGGCCTCGACGGCTTGCGATGAGGAGAGGCAGGCCGTCCTTGAGGCGAAGGCTGCTTGTGACACAGCCCTGGGGGAGGTGGTCGACGTCCGAGGTCGCTGCAAGGCGCTGGAGGACGAGCTGCAAGGCCTGCGGGACCAGCTCGCGAAAGAGGCCCGCCTTCGCCAAGAGCAGGAAGAAGGCGTGAAGGCTCGCGAGGCAGCCGTCAAGGAGAGGGAGGTCAAGCTCAGGAAGCGCCGTGACCGCCTAGGCGCGCTGGAGCAGGAGTTGGGGGCGAGGAAGGTCAAGCTGGACGACAAGGCCCAGGTTCTTGCCGAGGACCTCGTGGCCTTCGCGGAGATGGAGGCGAAGGCTCGCTCCTCGCTGAGGACGCTTTACGACAGCGGCCTGGAGAGCCCGCTGGCTGGCGCCAAGGACGGCCCCGCCAAGCTGCTTCCCTTCCTGGTTCGCGCTCTTGAAGATGTCGCCCTTGGCCCTTGCCCCATGGCCGAGGCCGAGGCGTGTGTCCTGTCTTCTGCAGCACTGATGCGGGTCCTCACCCACATCTACCTTCGCGATCCCGGCGTCGACCTCGACAGCCTGCTGGAGCCAGTAAGTGGCGAGCGTGCCGCTGCCGCTGCCGAGGCCATGAAGGGTCGCGCAGAGGCTCTGCTGGGGAAGTTCCGGGCCTTTAGCACCAAGCCGAAGCAAGGCGCTGCCGACCCCGCTGCTCCATGAGGCGAACCCACTCCGCGCTGCTCCACCGCCGACAAGTGACTCCGTTGTGGCTCCTGTCCTGCCTTTAATTCCTGCACATGTATCATGCCTCGGGGAGGCGTTTAAACTTGCGTTTGGCATTGAGATAACAGTGTGGACTGTAATATTTGCTTTTGAATTCCTTGAAATTTACGATTTTCCTTCCTACTTGCTTATGTTCTACGCCGGCAGAGCCCGGCCCCGCGCATACCTCAGCCGCCATTAGCCCCGACCGGAAACCAGGACGGGACCAAGGAGTGAGGGGCTACAAGACAAGTTAGGCTCCTGAGTCGCGATGCTCAGGAGTCCCCCTTGGCGCACGAACAGCAAGTAGGGAGGTGTGATGTGGGTGGATCTACCGTTCTACGTCTGCAGAGCCCGGCCACGCGCATACCTCAACCGCCGTTAGCCTTTTGGAACTAAGGAGTGAGGGGCTACGTGACCAGTTAGGCTCCTGAGTCGCGATGCTCAGGAGTCCCCCTTGACGCTCAAACGGCCTTCGTACCTTGGCTCTGCTCGGGGAGAGACGCGCGACGAACCAGGCCCGGGGGGGCCTGGCTGGGTGGCGTGCGTCTGGGCATGACCCAGGCGCAGCCCCCGTGCCCAGCCCCCCCCCCCTCGTGGCACTCCCGAGGGGAGGCGTTACGATGAGGCTAGACACTGAGCTCTGGGCTCCCTGAGGTTGATGCGGCCCGGGGGCCACCCTCAGTTGTTTATCACTAGTGCGGAGCATAGCGCTTCCGTATGTGTACGGGCATAGCCGCTCCTCGGTAGTGTCATCAGCCAGCACGGAGCATGGTGCTTCCACTGGTACGTGGGAGGGGGCTCCTCGGGGCGTGTACAGCCCCGCCCTGACACGTGGCTGGCACGGTAGGGCCTGGCGAGGTGTATCTGGGCACCCATGAGCCAGCGCGGGACTCACGGGGCCCTACCTCTAGGCGGGTTGCGCCTGGCACTGGGCCTTATCTTGTGATGTGTACCTGCAAATTTGGTTAGATGCCGGCACTCTACGTCCTCGGGTCCCGGCCCTCGAGCTGGTCTCAGCCGTCGCTGGTATGCCAGGCCGCGATGCCGTGGACAAGGCCAGAGGGTGAGGGCTGGAGAGCCAGTAAGAGCCCTGAGTTGCGATGCTCAGGTACCCCCCTTTAACGTGCAAGTGGTCGGCATGGAGAAGAAGAGGTGCCGTGGACCGGCATCAAATAATCAAGCATGGTGGGTCGAACGCATAGCCGGAAATAAACGCAAAAGGGATACATGCCGCTGGGTCTGGCCCGAGCGACTTGGGGATGATGCAGCCTGAGGGGCGCCCCCAACAAAGTAAGCTAACAACATGAAATAAAAGGGATACATGCCGCAGGGACGGACCCACGCGGCCTGGGAATAATGCAGCCCTGGGGGGCGCTCCCAACTGGAAATGAAACTTGAAAGATGTCACCTGATGATGTTGAGGACGAAGGAGTGTTGGTGTAGCAGACTTGGTGGGCTGCGGAAGCCGATCCTCACGAGCCCCCAGGCCCAGGGGCCTCGGGAGGCTCCGGAGGCGCTGGTGGCTCCTCGCGGACCATCTCCATCTCCGCCAGGGCTGCGGAACGCCTGGCCTCTTGAGCCTCCATGATGCCCCTCATGAGGCGCTGGTACGTGGTAGCCGCGTTCGGCAAGCCGTAAGGCATGCGAACGTAGCTGTGGGGTGGACCTTCGCAGCGCCCCACTCGCGAGGGCCAGAGGCGCTCCAGAGAGGCGACTCGATTGAGCCCTGGTATGTCGATGCAGACGCGCAGCCCACCATCCTCGCCTGGATGGGGAGCCACAGCTGGTAGGCGGCGGCCGCCTTTCATGACTCTTGACTCCTGTAGCTCCTGAATGGCCTTGCGGACGAACTCCTGAGGGTCTGGCCCTCCTTGCCTTACTCCTTCTTGAGGGAAACATGCTTCGAAACACGCCTCCATGTGGTGCCCAAGCGCCTCCCTCGTGACCTTAGCCAGGTCGGTGGCCCTCCAGGGGAGAGCCCCCGAGCCCTGCCTGAGGAGGGCGCCAGGCGCGCTTTCCTATGCGATGGAAGGAGGTTCCCCCTAGGCAGGCGCGGGCCCTGAGGGGCCTGCCTCCTGAGGGGCCGGGCCAGATGATGTCTTCTTCTTCTTGGGGGCGGTCTCAGGAAGCCTCCTGCTTCCGCGATCCGGGTCTTCCAGTGATGCGGCCTAAAAGGCTCGTTCCAGGGAACACACCGCGTCCTTCTCTTCACAGGGCACCGTGATGACTCCGCCACTTCCTGGCATCTTGAGGACGTTGTAGCCGTGGTGAGTTACGGCCATGAACTTGGCCAGCGCTGGGTACCCAAGGATGGCGTTGTACGGCAAGCGAATGTGAGCAACGTCGAAGTCGATGAGCTCGGTGCGGTAGTTGTCGCGTGCCCCGAAGGTGACAGGGAGGCGGACCTGCGCAATCAGGACCGTGGAGCCGTCGGTGACTTCGGAGAAAGGCTTGGTTGGCTGAAGCTGGTTGTAGGGCACTTGGAGGTTGTTGAATGTTTCCACGGACAGGACGTTGAGCCCTGCCCCGCCATCGATGAGGGTCCT
The DNA here is from genome assembly GCF_056163025.1 of Triticum urartu. Taxonomy (NCBI): domain Eukaryota; kingdom Viridiplantae; phylum Streptophyta; class Magnoliopsida; order Poales; family Poaceae; genus Triticum; species Triticum urartu. Next base: position 266,654,793 of record NC_141875.1, read on the forward strand.
GGTGACCACCACGTTGCTGATGATTGGGGAACAAAGCATCAGGAGGACTCCGGCTGTGGCCGCACACTTGAGCTGATCTGCTGAGCTGAACGTGATGGCGCACGCCGACCACCTGAGAGGGCGCGTGGCTTCGAGCTTGGGGAGGACTGCATTAGCTTCGCGGGCGAACTGCTTGAAGATGCGCTGAGAGGCTGGGGCTTGAGCCCCGCCCAGGATGCAGGCGATCGCGCGCGGCTCCTGGAAGCCCCCAGCCCCCTCATCCTGATGGCGGTCCACGTTTCTCCTTGGCTGCGGCGGCAGCGGAGGGAGGCCTGCGTTGCCTTGCGGGCGATCCTCGCGAGGCTGATCCCTCCAGTCTCCCTCGCGAGGCGGGTCTTGCCAGCGATCCTCGCCAGGTTGATCGCGCCACCCTTGGCGCGGGCAGCGGTCTTCCCAGCGTCCTGCGTTCCTTCCTCGTCCTCGACCGTAGCCCCGGTCACCGCGGTCGGGACGACGGCTGATCCTTCCTTCTCGCATGGCTTGGAGCTCTTGACATTCGTTGGTGTTGTGGGTGTGGAGGTCGTGGTACACACAGTACCGACTGCCCTTGGAAGATTCGGGCTGATCTCTGCCCCGCTTGGTATCTGGTTCTGCCGCGAGCACGGCAGCCCCCTTGCGCTTCACATCCTTGGCCTTGTTCTTCTTCTCTTATGGGTCTGCGGCAGGCAGCTCGAGGAGGGAGAGACGCCCTTCCTCAGCCCTGGCGCACTTGGTTGCCAAGTTGAACAGCTCCAAGGAAGTGCATAGGTCTTCATGCATCGCCAGCTCCTCCTTCATCTTGACGTCGCGCACGCCGTCGGAGAAGGCTGAGATGATGGCCTCCTCGGTCACCTTGGGAATCTTGAGGCGTGCGTTGTTGAAGCGCTGGATGTACTTCTGCAGGGTCTCTCTGGGTTGTTGCTTGATGTGGCGCATGTCGCTCATGGCGGGTGGCCAGTCGCGAGTACCTTGGAAGTTGGCGATGAAGCGGGTGCGCATCTCGTCCCAGGAGGAGATCGTGCCTGGAGCCAGGTTCAGGAGCCAGGTGCGGGCCCCGTCCTTGAGCGCCATGGGAAACCAGTTCGCCTTGACCTTCTCGTCTCCGTTGGCAGCTTCGGTGCCCAGCTCATAGAGCTGGAGGAACTCCGCAGGGTCGGCCGTGCCGTCGTAACGAGGAGGCAGGTCTGGCTTGAACTTGCCGGGCCACGCGATGCTGCGTAGCTCGGTGGTGAAGGCACGGCAGCCTGCTGTGGCCACGGGAGGCCTTGGATGACAGAGAGCTTGGTCTTGCATGTCCCCGCGCGCTGCAGCTGGGAGCAGCGCGGGGTCTTGACGTGCGGGAGTAGGAGCATGGTCACGACATGCTGGAGCAGGGAGCGCCCGGGCAGCTTCTTGCGGGCGAGGGACTTCTTGGCAGCTCTGCTCTTGCCGTGCTGGCACCTGACGGAGCGGGTTCCGCCCAGGGGCCACACGCCTTGGAGCCATGGCGCCTTCTTGAGGAGGAGGCGGCTGGGGCGCCCCGGAGCTTCGTCGCCCGCGCGGGGCGGGGTGCGGTGCAGCGGAACGGATGGCGCAGGAGAGCCCCCTGCGGCGCGGACGAGCTCGGCGACGCGGTCGAGCCATTCTTCATAGACGTCGTCGATGGGACGGTAGTGCAGGAGCTCGTTTGCCACGATGAGTGCAGCTCGAGCCTCCATGGGTGCGCGGAGCGCGCGGGACGAAGAACCAGCTGGGGTGAGTGAGGGAGTAGCGGTGCGGCCGTCTTGCCGCATGGACGAATGCTGAGACGACGCTTGCTGCTCGTTTCCCGCCGGGCCGGTGGCGGCGTTGATGGCAGGTGACGGGGAATGGCGAGGACGCCCGCCGGCAGGAGCCGTCTGGGCGACGCGGGAAGCGAGAGCGGCCCGGTGCTTGGCGCGGGCCCGACGAGCGTCAGACATGGACGCGATGGTCGGAGGAGAACAGGGCGGTGGAAGACGAATTCCGGCGTACCCCTACCTGGCGCGCCAAATGTCGGATTTCGGGTTCCGGCAGACCCTTGAGGTTCGAACACTGGGGTGCGCGCGGAGATTTCGCCTTCTACCTACCTGCACCCCTCCGCCTCGCTAAGATCTAAGCTATGGAAAGAACAGCACAAGAGACACAGGGTTTATACTGGTTCGGGCCACCGTTGTGGTGTAATACCCTACTCCAGTGTGTGGTGTGGTGGATTGCCTCTTGGGCTGATGATGATGAGCAATACAAGGAAGAACAGCCTCGCGAGGGTCTGTTCTTGGCTGAGGGGATGAACTGCCAGGAGGAGTTCAGTCACCCTTCTCTCTCTCTCTCTCTTCTCGATTCTCTCTCCGATTTCCATCCCTCTCCGATTTCGATCCCTCTACCCTGTGGGTGGCTAGTCCTATTTATAGGCAAAGGCCCTGGGCCTCTTCCCAAATATTGAGCGGGAAGGGCGCCACCAATTGGCCATTTTGAAGGGGAACATCTGGTACACTTATCCTGACTAAAGTTGGTCCTCGCCTGCCAAAGGCTCTGGTGGTGACGCTGGCTTGGGCTCCACAATGACTTCCTCCCTGCCGTTGGACTGGTCTTGGTCTCGTTGCACAGAAACGGGTGCCTTTGCTTGATGCTCTCGCCTGCGCTTGCTCCCTTTGCACCAAATAGGAAAGGAGGACACTGCGCATGCTGGCGTCCGCCTGGCACTCTTGGTCGTCATGGCTTGCGTCATGGGCACCTCGTGAGGTACCCCGCCTTGATCTCTCCGCCTCCTCGCGAGCCAGCCTGATGAGGCCATGCCTGAGGAAGCTCCGTGTCGTCCGCCCCGCGAGGCTTGGCCCCTCGCGAGGGTCTTGGGTCTGTGTTGATGAAGATGGGCCGTGCTGGGGCCCCCTTTGAGCCACGCCACAGGCCGCAGGCAGGCAAGTCTGGGGACCCCCGTTCCTAGAACGCCGACGGCTCAAGGTTGATGGGGGAGTTGATGAAGGAGGAGGCAGCCTCTCGGAAGACACAACGGCTTCAACGAAAGGAGCCCTGAAAGACAGACGTCAGAATAAGAAGACCACACGCAGGGAGCCACGGCAATAAGATGCTCACGCGTCAATGGTGATGTACTTCCGTCGCTTTAACGGCCCGAAGATATTGCTGCCACTGGGGGATCCCTTCCTCTTGCGGAGCTCCTCGAAGTCCACAGAAAGACGACCAAAGTGCTGGACGTGATGGCCGGTGCGCGGCGGAGCTGAAGAAGAACCAATAGGGATGGCTTCAGAGGAGCCCGACCGTGGCGAACAGCCCTGCGCCCTCTCACTTCAACCTCCCGAAGCTCCTGGAGTCTCGGCCTCGAGAGCCACATGCCGCGTCTCCTCAGTAACCAACGCCTCAAGAGGGGGGTCGCAGGCCCCCGAGGACGACGCCCCAGGATCATCGCTCGTCATGTGCTCCTCGGAACTTGAGCCGCCGGCCCCCGTCAGAGCTCGCCCCCCGCACCATCACCTGTGGCGAGCTCGGCACCGGCAGCAGGGAGGGGGACCACGATGACAGGGTTCTCACGTGGCGCCGTCAAGCCGACTGGGCGCAGCCCCCACTCATCAAAGGAAGGCATGTTCACGGAAAACGTGACTTTGTTCTCGCAGCGGTACAACAGGCAGCTGTTCCTGGGCATCTCATCCGGTAGAGGGACACCTGATTGGACTGTGAGCACTATTTGCTGTGCCGCAAGAGGAAGCCCCTCCTCCTGAAACCTCATGTTGTCCTGGCTGCGGAGCAAGTCCCACATCGGGCGGGAGTGGCGCTGAAGTGGAGTGGCTCGGCGCCTGACAAACTCCCTCACCACCATGGGTGCGGTCACGCCGAGGTCCTTCAACCACCTCAGCCTAGCCCAGACGGGGGCAAGGCAGGGGCTCGTGAGCTTATGATCACCCCAGCCGAAGTTTGGAATAGCAGGCCCCACCGGAGCTTGGAGCAGAGGGTTGAGCACGCCGGCGTCAACGAACACCCTTCGAAGCGCAATCAGATTGCGAGGACGGAGCAGGGCCTCGAGGAAGCAGGGAGATTGGAAGAGTCAGGTGTGGTGAAGGAAGAATAACTGAGTAAGAAGCAGGGGCCGCATAGCCAGGCGGATTCAAGGGTAGCGTGGAGAAGTGGAGACGCCCACGTCCAATCAGCCGCCACGTGTCAACCGAGGCCGCAGGCTTTCGGGGCCAGCGGTGCTCCGTACTTGACCCTTGGCTTCGCCGCGAAGCCAAGCCCAAGCGCAGCTTGGGCCCGGGGGCTACTGTCGGTGTTCTGGGAACGGGGGTCCCCAGACTTACCTGCCTGCGGCCCGCGACATGGCTAAGCTAGCAGGCCGTACGGCCCACCGTCATCAACAAGGCATCCAAGACCCTCGCGAGGCGGATGACATAAGACCTCTTCCGGAGTGGCCTAGTCAGGAAGGCTCACGAGGAGCAGAGATATCAAGGCGAGACGAACCTCATGAGGCTCTTGTGACGTAAGCCATGACGATCGACACCAGGCAGGCGCCTGCGCGCACAGCGTCCTTGTTTCCTCTTTGGTGCTAAGGAAACCAGCGCAGGCGAGGAGTACCGAGGCATCAGGCAAAGGTTGCCATTTTGGTGCAATAAGACCAAGACCAGAAGGACGGCAAGACGGAGGTCATCGTGGAGCCCCAGACGGCGTCACACCAGAGCCTTTGGCAGGCGAAGACCACTTTTGTTAGGATAGCTTGTACTAGCTGTCCCCCTTCAAATTAGCCTGCCATTGTTGGCTCCCTTCCTGCTCAAGATTTGGGAAGAGGACTAGGGCCCCTATAAGTAGGACTAGCCACCACCATAGGCAAGAGGAAGGAGGAGGAGGGAGGAGAGAGATCTGAGATCACTCTCACCCACACAAGTTAGCCAAGCACAAGAACACCTCAACCTCAGGAGGCTGTTCTTCCCATTGTATTGTTCATCATCAGCCCAAGAGGCAATCCACCACCACCACCACACTGGAGTAGGGTATTACACCACAATGGTGGCCCGAACCAGTATAAATCTTGTGTCTTTCCATGCGAGTTCGTCGAGTTCGTCTACGAGATCTTAGCGAGCTAGGGCGTAGATCGGTGGGAGGAAAAGACTTCGCGCGCACCCCAGTGTTCGAACCGTAAGGGTTTGCCGGAACCCCACATCCGACAACACCCGCCGGTGGTCGTTACTCCTGGTGGATCGGGCTCGGGGCGTTACAACTCTCCTCCACTAATAGAACATGAACTTGACAAGATTGAATGATACTTGACGAGAGG